>NC_056745.1:1527626121-1527773621 GCF_019279795.1 Protopterus annectens | reverse complement strand
ATTTCTCAAATAAGTGAACTCCTCCCTTTTTTTGTTTGTTTTATTCCTAAACAGTCACACACTTCACCTCCCCTCTTCTCCTCTCACTATACTGACTCGAACCCTGCTTTTTTATCATTAAACACTCACACACTTCAATTCCCCTTTACTCCTCACACTATACTGACTCAAACCCTCTTTACATCTCCCCTCTACCACTTATAACTCACTTTATATTCTTTTTTTTCGGGAAAATAAAGCTATCTGAGCAGCCCTGATGCCCTCTGGCCCACTCTAGCTGGATTTTCACCTACAGTCAAGTACCTCCAGCGTGCATCCCCCCAAGTGAGTACCATCTAAGTATGTACACCTCATCTGTAAAGGATACCTGCTACCATTAATCTTTGAGTACTCCTGTGGTGGATCCTTCTCATCTGCAGACCGCACCCTGTAGCTATTTCCTCTCTTACACTTGTCTAGCTACCCCTTTTTCTTCCAGGATCCCTCCAATCTGCTTTACTCCTCTCTAACTTATACCTCCTATTCTGAACTGCTCCTACCCCCTACCAAACCTTCTTTCCTTGTCTGCTACTCTCTATCTAGGTTAACAGTTTTATCAGTCCTGTACACCCCTCCTAGCTATTCTCTCCTGCTGTTGTCAGTACTTCTGCCTCAACTTATAGAGTCCTACTGACCTAAACACAGCCCAGCCACCTCTGCTCTTCCTAGAACTCCATGCCTTTTCTGCTCACATCTCTGTCCTTTTCGCCAGCTTCTCTGATTGTTTTCTGAGTCCTTCCTTGTGGGTGTAGTCCCTCTCCATTCACCCTCGCTAAGCTCGGGCTCACTTCGCTCCGCTACCCTACCCCCATTCCCACCCACCCCCTTTACAATTACCTTTATACCTAACTATCCCTCCCCTTCCTGTCCTACTATCCACTACAGCTCCACTTCCTGCCATTCACCATTCCCACCTTACCAATCTGTCAATCTTATTAACATCGCTTCATACACACCACCTATTCTCCCAACCCAACCATTTTCTACTCCAACATGCTATATCTACTCTTATCTTCTGCACTGCTTCTTTTTCTCTCTATCACCACATCTTACCACTCCAGCCTGTATGACCCACTCCAATGCACCCCAACTTCTCACTCATACAACATACCTCCAGTGATTTCTTCTTTTACTATCTCCCCAGATCTCTTTGCTACCTCTACCTCAAGTCTATCCAAACCATCCTTTTTACAGGTTATTAAACCTTTCCAGCTACACAAACTCTATATATCATTTACTACACTCTCTCCTCTCTCTAAACAACTACTCTGCTCTGGTGATGTTCATCCCAACCCCGGCCCCAATTGAACTCACCCCACCCGTACTCTCCCCACAACCACCTTCACAACTACCCCATACACTGCCCTCATCTTACACCTCATATAATCATTAGTCTCAGTCACAACAATCATTCCCAGCTAAAGACTTAACCATTTACTCTCTGAATATTCAAAGCCTAAAAAATAAGGTTACTGAGCTGCACTCATGGATTGCTCTCAATACCCCAAACATCCTTTCCCTATCAGAAACATGGCTTAAGCCACATATCTCAGACAGTGAAATACTCCCACCTGGCTATAACATCTTCAGATCTGACAGACCTGTAAAAAAAAGGGGTGGTGTAGCCATCTTCTACACTAACAACCTTAACATCTCACCATACCCTCCTCTACTCCTGACTTCCTCACAGCTAAACTCATCATCCTTAACTGCCATCTGAATCCACACAAATAACTTGCTATAGCTTCCATCTATCTACCTCCTGGCAACAATCTGCCCATTCTAGAAAATGTCCTATCCTGGTTCTCCTGCAATATACCATACAAGACACTTATACTTGCTGATGTCAACATAGACTGGTCCAAACTCTCTAATAACTCTCCTCAACTCAGCATCTTCCTTCATGGATTCCACCAACTTACATCATCACCCACTCACTTTAATAAAAATTCTACTTCCAGCTCCATAATAGACTGGATCCTTATCAGTAACCCCCACCACTACTACAATCCCACCACCTTACCTGATTCCCTTAGTGACCATCTGCGTACTTCCATCCTTAGACACTATTACTATACTCCCAAACCCCACCTTATCAAGGACTGTCATAAATTATCCACTTTCAATTATTCCCACTTCAGCTCTATTCTTTACAACACATATTAGTCCATACTTAAACAGTTCCCCCTAAATGACGCTGTCAGCACTTTCAATAACATTTTCCTAAGTACTCTAGACTCCCTAGCTCCATCTAGAAAGATCAGAGTAAAATCAAATCATGCTCCCTGGCTCTCCAAAGAGACTAAGTCCCTCATGAAACAAAGAGACAGCACGTGGAAAGCCTGGATTAAATCTAAACAACCACCACTTCTTCTCAAGTATAAACAACTGAGGAACCTTGTAAAAAAACTTACCACTATGACAAAAAGTCATACTACACTTCTGCCCAGTTTAATAACAAATCCAATCCCCGGAAATTTTGGTCAGCTCTCAACAACATCCTGGAAGTCCCTCTAATCTCTCCCCATACCCAAACTCTTCCCCTCAATAAACTGCCACCCTCTTAAACAAACAATTTATCTCTTCCATCCAAAATCTCATAACCACCAGTCCTAACTGTACTTCTATACCTACCCCTCCTAGTCTAACTAACTCAACTTTGTTTTCCTTTCAGCCTGTTCAAACTACTTATATCAAATCTCTACTGCTCAAACTAAAACCATGCTCTCCTTCCACTGACAAATTACCTCCTACATTCCTCAAACTTGCTGCTGACTTTATTGCCTATCCTATATCTATACTAATAAACAGATCTTTTCTTGAGTCAACTGTCTCTACCCTCTGAAAATATTTCTTTACTATCCCTCTTCATAAAGGTGGAAACTACACAGAACCTTCAAACTACTGACCCATTGCCATTCTGTCCCCCCTCTCTAAGATACTAGAAAAATGTATCCAGTCACAGCTTCTCAATCACCTCCTTAGCCACCACTTGCTTACCCCTACCCAGCATGGATTTAGTCCCCACCATAGCACCACTACTGCTCTCCTCTCCTTCACACACACCGTTGCTGAGGTCCTAGACAACAATAAACTCATCTCATGTCTCTTTCTAGATCTTGCCAAAGCTTTCAATACTGTCTCTCATCCTTTACTATTATCCAAACGTGCTAGCCTACAACTATCCCCCTCCTCACTTGCTTGGTTCAATAGTTACCTATCTGCCAGAGAACAATCTGTCAAATGACTCTCAGCCTCCTCTCTCCCTTTCTTCCCATTTCTACTGGTGTTCCTCAAGGCTCTATCTTAGGGCCCCTTTTGTTTAACATTTTCACCACTGATCTTTTCTCCTCTTGTAAAGATTCTTCTCTCATTCAATATGCCGACGACTCCACACTTATCTCTATCTCTAATAACATTTCTGAACTACACTCCCTAACCCAACAAGCTTTACTATCCACTGAACAATGGCTTTCTCACAACCTACTGATCCTAAATCCCAAAAAGACCAAACTCCTACTTTTCCTTCCCCGTTCTCATTCTCACCATAAAAGCTCCTTTGTTATTGCATCTTCTAATAATACAACTATCCAACCTGATAACCACACAAAACTCCTGGGGTCATCATAGGTTCATAGGTTCATAGGTTTATACTAGGCTATCTGCCTGAGGGCATTTACAAGCCTAGCCCATAGTTTTGTGGCTTACGCCACCCCTTTAGTTTGGAGAAACTATGCCCATTATTTTGCAGTGCCTCTGTTGAGCAGAGACACTGAGGTAATCCCTGGGGTATATCTGCGATCTCCCATCCATTGGTCAAGATTCCTCTTGAACAAAGCCAGCGAGGTGCTCTGCCTCACATCATCAATGATGAACTAAAGTTTAACCTACTCATACACCAATGTATAAAAAGAACACACCAGAAATTAGGCCTACTTTATCGAAACAAAAAAATCCTGACTCCTGATGCTAGACTTACCCTGGGACAAGCCCTCCACCTCCCTATCCTTCTATATGCCACCCCAGTACTTATTAACATTCAGGCCACCACTCTTAATAAACTTCAACTAACATACCATAAAATAGCCAGATTTATTACTAACTCTCCATACAACTCACACCACTGCATTGATTTAAACTTTCTCCAATGGCCTGAACTTCCCGAAATACTGCTACTTTATCAATTTCACATGCTTCACTCTATCCTTTATAAACCCTCCTTCTGCCCACCTCTCTCCTCCTTAGTCTCTGTCTACACTCCATCCCAAACCCTCCGCACTACTAATCAACAACTACTTAACATTTACTAGCCTACAAAGTCAGTTGGCAAACTACTCTATAAACACTCAGTCACCCATGCCTGGAATAGACTTCCCCTTGACTTATGTTCATTTTCACATACCTCCCACTTTAAAAATGAACTAAAACATATTTTCTCAATTCCAGGACCTGCTCTTGCAATGACCCCACTTAGCCCCCCCCCAACTTGCCCTTATTGAAATTCCTACTTAGTCCTCCTATACACCTCCCATAAGGTATTTGCATAACTACATAGTCCCTCTCTACACCTCACATAAGATATGTGAATAACTCTACACATATAGCAGTAATATATATATACTTTGTTTTACTCTCAGCCTATTGCATTATCTCACAATAAAACTTTGTTTCATATTTTTCATTTTTTCAACTTCTCCGTACTTGGAACTTTAACTTGTTTGTATGTACTCAAGAAATGTAAGACTGTAGCTCTGTGTTATTGCCTCTCACCTCAATATTTTTGTGTAGAATTATACTTTGCAATAGAAATGTATTTGTTAAAATGTAAAATTGCTTCTCACCGCAATACTTTTCTGTAATATTATACTTTGTATTAGAAATGTATTATTGGAGCTTTTCTCCTCAGGCCTCCACTGAAAATGGGCCACAAGCCCAGTTGGACTAACCCAATAAACAAATGTCAATAAATAAATAAATAAATAAATAAATAATGTTAGTGTAGGGAAGGTGTGGGACAAACAAAACTTTTCGGAACTCCAGTTTTTGTTATTTTAAGGGTCCGATTAGATGAATGTTCGATCAAAGTGTATCGAGCATGTTGTATTCAACATTTTGATCATTTGTTCATCTAATATAGACCCTACCCGTGGTGGTGGTGCTACAGTAGCGTTGTTGCCTCACAGTAAGACGCTGTCCGGTTTGACTGTCAGCTAGAGCGTCTTCTGCGTGGAGATATGCGTGAATGGGCGTACCTTTGTTGAAGGTTGTGCATCAGAGCTGGTAACTCGGCACGTAAAAATCAACAAACAATCATTAGTGGACCGGAGTTCCACTGTGGTGACTCCTAACCGAGAAAAGCCGAAAGACACAACATATATATATATATATATATATATATATATATATATATATATATACATACATACACAGATATATCAGATATATATGTATGTATATATATATATATATATATATATATATATATATATATATATATATATATATATATACATATATGTTTAACATATGTCCAGAACATGTGGTGGAGTCATACCTCAGCACCAATAGTGGCAACCTCTTAGTTCAAGGGGATGTCATGTAAGTATTGCAGGTATAAATGTAGACTGCTGCTACTGTAATGGGGGTCGTCTTAACAGAAATGTTGTGTGTGGGAAGTCACATCTGATATTGACATATATGCCATCAGTTACTGACAGACATCATAAGATCATTATAGTGCAGTACCACAGATATCACAGTAATGGACCTGTGGAATGCAGCAGAGATATGACCAATAAATGTAGATAGTCTGACACACTCTGGTCATTCCAGTGGTATACACAGAACCCCTTAGTCAAGACGTGTGGACCAAGGCTGACAAAGTGGATGTTTACAGCCATGTAAATGGGGATATCACATAAATACTGGAATAGATATGCTCACACAGTTTATGCATTCACACACTCCTGTCTGTCCTGATACATAATAACTGGAGGAGCAGAGATTACATGCCCACATTCTGCCCAGTAGTTAGTGACATACATCTGTACAGCATCCCACTGCTTTGTCAGAAATACACAACAGTTATGGTGGCCCGGCAGCAGTACATCTGACAAATATTTGGACATAACATCACACTGGGTAAGTACACTGAGCTGCTAGGCATGTCACAAAGCACTGTGCAAACTACAAGCAGACTGCCACAACACTGGCCTACATTTCTTATAGGGGAATACACATGTACCTGCAAATATAGCAGGCTCCACAGGCATGAAACAACATGAAATAACAGAAACCTGTGTGAAAGCGCATACCCAATACCAATCTGAGCACAGCCACAGCCACATATGGTAAGCGTGCTTAATATTACAGTATATGGACTGTGTGATCAACACCATTCTCACATGTGCCACTCACACACTAACCCTACATATACTGGACCAATGCACAGTGTATTCTAATGCCTGACTATGGTATGGGACATGTGTGGGTTTGGCTCTAGAGTACCATACACTGGAGCATCATGCAACATCAGATAGAACAGAACCAAAAACAATGACATCTACCACAGTCTGTACACAGGCCAAGTTACATATGACAACACCATAAGTATATAGCCCTTACTACTGTACACACTACAACAGAATGTCCAGGTTTTGTCCTCAAATATAAGCCCTACTATACATAACATGTTTAGCAGTCTGATATCTCACTGGCTTGTTATCAGGTATGATATTAGAAAATAATGGTGTACTGAACATATGCACCTCTTACTGCATGACATATGTACAAAGGTTGACAGAGTTGTGACTGGAGGCACAAGCACAGGGCCAATATTGACATGTTGCTGTGATAAACTCATACATTTACCGGTGTAATAGGGTTTGTTGTGACATATGTCTTCTGAGGGATATGAAGTCAGTAACTCTTATGGCTATCACAGCTTTCCGGTTTAAGTCCGAGTGGCCTGGAAGCAACAAGACGGACTGGTTCGTACGCTGCAGTAGCATCTAGCGAACGCACCACCGTCCAACCAACTGCTCGGAATGGAGTAGTTGCTGGTTCCAGTAATGACAATATGCCTACAGGGTCTAACAATAGAATTCCAGACCTCGGTGGCTGGCTATTGGACACTACTAACTTGTTGTTCATCGAGCAAGGAATAAATACAGGTACTGTTGCAAATAATGATGGCTTATGCTTATCAGAAAAGCTTAAAATTTTTGACTCTAAATTATTAAAATTAAAAAAACTGCAGCTTGAGTCTGCGTACTTCAAGCAATGCATTAATGAAAATATTGTACCAAAAGGCTTGCGGAATAATTTTACGCCTTTTGGTTTAATTTCAGACCATGATTTCTTGATCGACCTGGAGGCTCTTTTTCAAAAACATGGTGCTGAGTTAATGAATGTTATTATTAAGCACTATGGAGCAAATGTTGATGTTGTATTAAAAGAAATTAATGATTTAGACAATGAGATTAAGCAACATTTAGATTTTAGTAGATACCAGTTCGATTACGGACGGATCTTGTCCAGTATTGATACTCTGTTACTTAAACTAAAGGGAAACAAGAGTAAAAAACTGAGTAGGGACAGGGAGGCTTATGGTAAAAATGCTGCTTACCCTAACCTTAAAGGGACTAGACATGTTTGTATAAGTAGTAATAATGAATATCCTGTCCAAACACTAGGTGAGGATGAGGACGGGGTAGAAGACCTTGATGAAGAAGATACTGGGAATGTTCATGCTACCCCAACACCTAGAAGGAGTAACAGAATTAAGGGCTTTGCTAAAGATAAGGGAAGCCATGAGAGAAGTGACAAAGGTTTCAATGACAACAGGGGGCACAACACTTATAATGCAGGGAATAGTAATAATAAAAATTTTTTAGGGCAACGCAGCAAGAAGACTTACAGGAACAGAACGAAGTAACAAACTCGCCCCAGTTTGACCCCATACCCAACTCCTTAGTGGCAGATAGGTCTAGTATAGTCGATGCTGATGTCTTAAGCTCACCTTCTCATAGTGGGCCCCCCGTCATTCTTACTAATACGAATGGCGACTTTACCATTTACAATTTTTCTGACATCATTTTGGACCAACAATTGATAGAATTGTTAGCTTTTGGAAACACTTTTGTTCCAACTTCCTACGGGAATGTTGCTAAAGAAATTATTGAACTAAAGTGTTTTGTAAGAAAAATGAATCTTAAGTTACTGTTCAATCATGAAACAGAGGCTGTGAATCATGGTGAAGCAAACACCATCCCCAATGTAGGACTACCAAAACTGTCCAGTGTTTTTAATCCTCCATTACATTCAACGTTGGAATTGTTTGAGAACATGTGTGAATTTGACTTCAGATTTTTGGGTAACAAATATAATGAATATAATAGGATCACAACTCCCAATATTTCTAAAGAACAACGTTTATTACTGGATGAACTTAGCCAGTTACCCATAATGGTGTTAAAACCGGACAAGGGAGGAGGCTTGGATTTTTCATAATGTCACCTATAATGAGAAAATGACTTCCCTCCTTGATAGTGATGCCTACACAAAAGCTTCAAGAAATGAAGTTAACGGTACCACACAAAGGATCAGGGATATTTTAGGGACCTTTTCTTAACGGGAAAATTGATATCAAGACATATAATTATATTGACATCATGTCTTCCAAGATCCCGTTATGTTTGGGATCCCTAAAATTCACAAAAGTGTCACTGACCCCCCTATGAGAGCTTTAATTGACAGTAGATCCTCTATTACTTACCCATGTTCCAAACTAATCACACACATTTTGGACAAATCGTCAAGTATATTCCAAGTGTGTGTAAGGACTCATGGACATTTTGGATAACATAAACAAACTGCCATTCAATGAAGATGACAACTTGTTAACTATAGATGTCATTGACCTCTATCGTGCATACCGCACTTAGAGGTTGAATGGACAGGGTCAATGTTACAAAATTTTGGGCGTCAGATTGGAGATCGAACTGGTTATGGAATTACTTGAAATAGTACTAACCAGTAACTACTTCCTATTTGACGGTGACTTCTATTTACAGAAACGGTAGCGATGGGCTCCCCATGTGGAGCAGGTGTGGCAAACTACGTAATGGGGTACTGGGAAGCAAACATCTTGGCTGATCTCCTGGTATTATGGCCCCTGTTACCTTCTACACCCGCTACCTTGACGACATGTTCCTCCTGTTTAGGGGTCAAAATGGGCGAAAAACTTAGTGGATAATATCAGTAATTCCACTGAGTTCCTGAAGTTCACTTTTAAATTTTCTACCACCGAGCTGGATTATTTAGATGTCAAACTTACGAAGGATATTTGTCATCAGTGCTTCAGGTCCACCGTCTTCAGGAAAGCCACATACTGCAATTCTTTCCTGCACTTCACCAGCTTTCACCCTCACAAACAGAAAAGATCTATAGTGAAGGGACAGCTGGTGAGGGCAGGAAGAATGTGCAGCACTCTTGTGGATTTCGTTAAGGAATGTTCATTTCTGAAGGAAATGTTCACTAACCGGGGTTATCCTGAGAAAATGGTTTGTGAACTTATTGAGGAAGTTACACTTAAAAGAACTAGAGGTTTTTACACCCCTTTATTGACTAAACAAAAGGTCTCTTCTAGTGTAGTTAGTAGTTTCACAGATGATGTGCCTACAAGTGGCCTCATAGGTAGTAATGATGACCGCAGAGAATCAAACACAGATTTATCTTTGAGCTTTGTTACTATTTTTAGTACCAATTCAGAAGCAATTCTGGACATCATCCGTAA
Source organism: Protopterus annectens (assembly GCF_019279795.1). Classification (NCBI taxonomy): domain Eukaryota; kingdom Metazoa; phylum Chordata; order Ceratodontiformes; family Protopteridae; genus Protopterus; species Protopterus annectens. Next base: position 1,527,763,786 of record NC_056745.1, on the reverse strand, counting down.
GAATTGGAGGTTGATATCTTCAAATCCATTACTAGCAGGAAAATTGGGAGACGAACCCAGATTTATTTTTAAACGATCTAAAAATTTGAAGGAACTATTACAAAGGGATGTCCAACAGCATAGTTTTTATAAAAGGAAAGGAATGTCCAGATGTGGATTCTGTAATTTCTGTAACAATGTCCGAACAGGGGAGACATTCCTTGTTAGGGACAGGAAGTTTGTCATCAGGCATGCACTTAATTGTGAGAGCAAATCAGTTATATATATTGCCATGTGCAACTGTTGCTCTGGGTTCTACATCGGAAAAACCGACAGGAGACTGCGAGATAGGATGTATGAGCACTTGTATGCAATTAGGACATGTAAAGATGACAACGCACTGGCCAAACATATTGCATTGTTCCCAGGACATAGTTTTAGCTTTATGGCTATAGACCATGTACCCTTAAAAATCAGGGGGGGCCCTGTATCTTTAATACTAGAAAATTGTGAGCTGGATTGGCAGTTGCGCTTGGACGCTTTCTGTCTTCCTGGCCTTAACACTAACTGCAACATTGCCCCAGTTCTTAAATTAAAAAGTTATTTCAGGTAAAACCTATTGTTACTATATAGTTATCTCTGACTTCAGGTCTGACCCAGATACCAGGCAGTACATATTTGACGACTTGGCAGTCTTGTGTGGTTTGTAGCACCTTGCACTAACATATTGGGTCTAGCTAGTTGACTTGACCGTTTACTATTCAGGGTTTGCTTAACCTAACAGTCAGGTTTTCAAACTAGTCTTAGTTGTCTTAGTAGGAAGACACAATGGATTCTCACGTGCAGAATCTTTTAGGTCGCACGTGTTTTCCGCAGGGCAAAGGATATTTCTTCCCTTCCCCCCCCCCTTCCTTCTTTTTCCTTAGTCCTGCATGGCTATAACACAAATAGAACGTTTAATAAACTAAGCCTGAGCAAATATGGGCAGTATTTATTCCTTATACACACCTCACATATGGCATATTTGTTTTTAATGTTTTAATTGAGTATCAGAGTATATTTTTCGATAGATCTACTTACACATTTTGTATAGTAGTTTATTGTAAATAGTAATGATATTTGTTTATTGTCATCCATACCATTGTTAAGTCGCTGAGATCCTTTTTTCATATAATTGAATCTATTTCCTATTGTTGTTTGTTATTTTTAAAAATGATTTTAAATGTGGGATTCCTTTAAGTTTTAAGCACTTTGTATGTGTTTTTAAACACAACTGTTCGGTAACAGGAAACAGGAATATGTCATTTCCTGATGTAGTATTTTTAAATGGAGTGTTTTTTGTCTAATTTGTTTCTCTGAAGAAGCTGCAGTGGTCTGTGGTAAACGCCTTTTGGTTTGTTCAAAATAAAAGCGTTAAGAAGCTTTTTGACTCGGAGGCGTTTCTGTCTGCAAACAAGGTTCCTCATTGTGTACGTTTTGGTCTGACCTGTTTGAAAGTAGTTTTTAGGGCTATCACCATGAACTAACTGCAGTCCTCAGAGTATGCTACTGCATTTCTAAAGATAGGACATGTGTGAGTAACACAACACATGTAAGACTTCAAACATTGGTCAGTCTGCAGATAGCCCTACAGGTGAGAGATTCCTCGACCACATAACGCTGTCATGGCAGGTATTAAATTATATAGACCAGCCATATCTGCACAAATTCTTTTAAACCAACATTACTTCAAATGTAGAAGAGCAAGACTTACATTCTGTCCTCATGTCTGGAACATCCCCCTCCTGTTTGTTGGCCTGTCTCCACAGTGTATATTGCAAGAGGTATATCCCACTACCCTCTGTGATGCTGTCTGCCAAACACCGACATGAAGTCCTGCTCAAGGGAATGAAAAGGGTCAACACTCACATGATGTTCTTAGCTATAGGAGTGTATTTCCATGCAACTGGCTATGGGAATGTTACCACAGCTGTTCCACATGCAATCAGCTAGTGGGTGACTGCAATTTGTGCACAGGCCATTAGGTGATCATGAGCATCACTTACAAAACACAAGCCGCTGCATAAGCAAAGCAGGTGTACTTTGCCACATTCACCAAAGAGGGAGTGGGAGAGACAGATAGAGACAAAGTAAGAAAGGAAGGGGGTAGGAGAGTAAGGGCTAAGCATGTTTGTGTCACACACTTACCAGTACAGGGTTTCAAACTCCTGCCTGACTATGTATTGCGATTCCATTTTATACAGTTATTTCATGTGCCACAGAGTTTACATGTTCGAGTTGTTCAAAGGTATCTGAAGGTGAGTGACATCAGCAACAGTGATAAATGAGGGATAAGGTAAGCATAGTACATGTGCCTGTCCACAAAAGCAGGTGTCAAGGAAGACACAACCACACTCTCTCAGGGACTCACACACATTATCACAGTTGGCAGGGTCAGGATTAGAATTCCTAACTAACTAATTTGCTACACTACAGTATTAACCAGGTGTCACATGCACCACAGAGGTTATCAGGCTGATATATGGGCAAAGGGTATATCAAGGTGACTGACATCAGAAGGCATGCTTCAGTAGGTCAATGGGAGGTGTAGTGAGTGTGAATGGCTTCCAAATCATTAATCTCCACACACACACAGACACAGATTTGCCAGTACTGACATGCATGCGTTCATTGCTTCACAGGTGTGTAGTGGTTGACTGTGCCAGAAAGCTGTACAAGGCTAGGCAAAGGGTGTACCTTGGCATCAGGCTTCATGACAATGGTCTGCAGTGTGGCTCAGGGGTGTAGCCCTGGATTGGCCCACACAGGTGGGTATTGTATTCACCATCCACTCATCTGGGTTACTTTTGTGGGTGGAAATGCTTTGCAATGCTTGCCATGTATGTGTTCTATATTCCATAACATGGATGGTGTCTGGGATGTGCACATGTCCCACATGCATCTTCTGTGACATGTGGAAGTGTACCTGGGGTGTCTGGGGCATGTTGTGTGGACAGATTGTTATAAACTGATGTGACATTCCTGACCTCATGTGGTGAGAACTGGCTATGGAACTGAGGTTGATCCTGCACATTCATTGACAGCATGATACAGGTATTTACTGGTGTTAGTGGCATCTGTCCATACAGGGCATGTGTATAAGGCATGGTAGTTCCTTTGTGGGTTACATTTTCTGACTCTACAGTTGTTGCAGGCATCCAGTGGGGAACATAGCAAAGGACCATTGTAAGCAATTATTTGCCTATTGTAGGGATGAAACAGGGTGCCATGTCCTCTGTAGTCCACTGCAATCACACTGTGGTTACTATCTGTGGGCAATATGAAAGGAACTACCAACATAGTGGTTGTTGCCTAGCCAAGTGTGTTTGTGTAAGAGACATAGGTGGAGAGTGTTCTGTGGGTAATACAATGGTTGCCTATATTGTCCCCCAATCCATAATGTCAAATGTAGGGACATGTATTGTCTACACCAGCCTCTCTGGTGTTTGACTTATGTTGTCCTTGTAAGGTTGACATAATAGGTCCTCAATATAAGAAATTTGCAACACCTGTCCCACAATGAGTCTTATTACACAATCACAGCTAACTTCCCACAGAATACTGATGACAAACCCCCACACACACTTGACAGTGTTGGGATTCAAACCCCTACCTAGCTATGTAGTGCTACTGCAGTGTACTGCATTTATTGCATGCACCATGGAGCTTATAGGACTAGTCTTTCCCCAAAGGTGTATTTCAAGGTGAATGACTTCACCAGGCTTTCCAAACTAGGACAATGGAAAGTGTATTGACTGTGAATGGCCTCAAAAGCATTGATCCCTACCCAGACAAACACACACACACAGTTTCACACTTGTCATGTCTGGGATTAGAACTCCTACCTAACTAGTACATCATACTATAGCACTATGCAGTCATAGCACACACCACAGAGTTTATAGGGTTAGTCTTTCTGCAAAGGTGTATTTCAAGGTGAATGACATCAGCAGGCTTGCCAAAGTAGGGCAATGGAAAGTGTATTGACTGTGAATGGCCTCAAAAGCATTGATCCCTATACAGACAAACACACACACACACACACACACACACACACACAGTTTCACTGTTGCCATGTCTGGGATTAGAACTCCTACCTAATACATTACACTATAGCATTATGCAGTTATAGCACACACCACACAGCTTATAGGGTTAATATTTCTGCACAGGTGTATTTCAAGGTGAATGACATCAGCAGGCTAGTAGGGCATTGGAAAGTGTACTGACTGTGAATGGCCTCAAAAGTATTGATCCCTACATAGACATAGACACACACACACACACACACACACACACACACACACACACACACACACACACACACACACACACACACACACACACACAGACACAGTTTTACAGTTGCCATATCTGGGAGTAGAACTCCTACCTAACTACTACATCACACTATAGCATTACCCAGTTATAGCATTCACCATGGAGCTTATAGGGTTAGCCCTTCTGCAAAGGTGTATTTCAAAGTGAATGACATCAGCAGGCTTGCCAAAGTAGGGCAATGGAAAGTGTACTGACTGGGAATGGCCTCAGAAGCATTGGTTCCTACACAGACAAACAAACACACACACACACACACACACACACACACACACACACACACACACACACAGTTTCACAGCTGCCATGTCTGAGATTATAACGTCTACCCAAGTAGTATATCACACTACAGCATTATGCAGTTACAGCACCTGCCTTGGAACTTATAGGGTTAATACTTCTGCAAAGGTATATTTCAAGGTGAATGACATCAGCAGGCTTTCCAAAGTAGGGCAATGGAAAGTGTAGTGACTGTGAATGGCCTCAAAAGCATTGATCCCTGTATACACACACACACACACACACACACACACACACACACACACACACACACACACACACACACGCACACACACAAAGTCTTACAGTTTCTAAGTCTGGGATTAGAACTCTTACCTAACTAATACATCACACTATAGCATTATATAGTTATAGCGCACACCACGGATATTATAGGGCTGTTTTTTCCCCAAATATGTATTTCAAGGTGAATGACATCAGCAGGCTTGCCAAAGTAGGGCAATGGGGGGTGCAGTGTGTGTGAATGGGCCATAAACCATTCAACTGGAAGCACATACACAACACTCAGTCACATATAGGTTTACATTTAACAGGGACATGTATATAACTGCTAGATGAATAATGCCATGTACAGTCATGTTACACAGTTATCACAAGCACCACAGACACTATAATGCTGAGGGGTACCAGAAGCAAATGCCTACAGTGATAGACATTTGCACATCATGTGGTATTGGCCAATTGGATGTGTGCTGGGTGGGTCAGGCCCCATGATGGGAAGCTCTTTGTCACTGTCTGTCACTGTCTTCCACACATCTCTGTATGTGTATGTTTGGCCTATTATAGTGAGTTGTCCTTGGATATATGTGTGTATTCCTATCCAATGTGTGTGCAAAGCATGACTGGTGTGCAATGTGGAGTGTATACACAAACATCTGCGACTGACAGATATGTATAGTCCACTGTTGCTGCCAGACATGGGCTATGTGTAGGAGCATGCTCGGTATGTCCTTTCAGTATTTTGTTGTCAGACATTTATCAGACATGAGCTTAATTTATCTAAGTGTGGGAGCATACCCAGTATGACCTTCTGTATTGGATGTGTGAATCCATTCCAGGTAGGTTGTACTCCACTGTAGGCATTTCTGTTCTACACCTACAGCTAGTGACCTGTTTCTGCAGGATATTTGTAGATCGGTTGACAATATGGGGTCACAATGGGCAAAGGATAGTGGGATACTGTAATTAATTGTGTTTGTGCTGCTTTTGCTACATGGTTTTCATGTTAGCAGAGATATTCAGACATATGTACTGTTTTACACTGTGATGGTTTATGTCATCAGCTACTGACAAGTATACATATTTGCTTGAAGTAATTTCCTGGGGAACACAAGATGAATGAAGCTGTGTCCAGTATTGTGGTCTGCAGCCTACATATTCTTCCACAATCATGCCATTCTGGAGGGGTAGAGCTGCAGACACTTGCTGATGGATCTGTGTAAATAGCTTAGCACCTTGGTACTGTGGTGGCTGAGGATCCCATGCTTGTTCATCCATCGAAGTGACAGTATGGCCGTATCCTGCTGTGGCCATATCTCACAGCTGTACAGATTCACACAGGTTACCCAGCGGCAAGGCTTATATTTCTGGTCATTGCCTCTTCACTTTGTGGTTTACAAGCAAGTTTTTGGCCATCCATTCCTGTGTTTGCAGGCAGGGATAGTATGTGCACACATCTGAGTTTCAGACTTCACACAGTCCATGGCATCCATGCTTCTATCCCCCCTCTGTTATTCTATCCTCTTCAGAACATTATGCAAACATTATCTGATAAGTATCCCTATAGTTATCACTTCATCCCAGTAGTATTTAGGGGTTGTTCCACAGTTCATGCAGTAAGACATGGTAGACATGCTACTGAGATTTGTCAACATGGCCTTGCATTTGTGTTCTTTGGACAGCGTTATGTTGTTATTTGTGAGTCCATGAGATAACATACATTGTCAGTACGGGTGAGACACAGGCCTTTGACAGAGGACTGTAGGGCATTTGGTAGTGATGCAGGCCATCTGTAACAGGCCAGTGCATTGTGTCACTCCTACAGTCCCAGGCTGCAAGCCACTATATTCCGCTGGGGTGAGAGGGTAAGTGTGCAAGGTGTTAATGTCAATAGTTTCTGTCCTTATTGATCTATTGGTGTGGATCCTGGCAGGGTGCCGCTTACAGCTTACAGCTAGGGACACACCTGCATGGGACACCTCTTCAGCACGCTGCATTCTGTGACAATTCCCATACAGAGGTGGGTGTCATATTGTACTCATTCCCAACAGCAGGGATAAGACCTGTGAGGTACCGGTGGGGTGAGCTGGGTGCATGTGTGCTATGGAAGCTACTTGCAGCTGACTCACAGATATACATGGGGCATTCCACTTATGCTGGCTTGTGCAGAGACATCAGCAGTTTCTCAGTACTTCATACCTGTGCCTTTTGTGGTCTGCCAGTGTTTGGCCAGACTACATCAGCATTCCATACTACACAGCCAACTAATGTGCTGCTAACCTGTATGTACAATTCCAAAGGTGTGTCCATTTGACAGTAAAATTTTATAATCTCTCTCTGTTTAGGGTACTTCCACCTGTGTACTGTTTTTATGTCTGCGCCCACATTCATGACACGTCCATCTTTCAGATGGTGACAGATATTACATCTGAACAATTAGTATGGATTACTGCTGGATTGTGTTTTGCTGGGATGCATTGTATTTGGAACTGCAGTTGTGAGAATTTGGCCTTATCATCAACAGCACTGGGCATTGACCACCAGGACAAAACCCTCCATGCCTACATGCTGACCACTTTCACACAATATACAACACACAACAACCTAACACACAGAGCCCTGCATATTGTGCATGTGCTACAGTCTATCCTGCTACTTTGGCCAGCTCAGGTAATCGTGCTCCATTGTTATTATATCTACACGTACATGTTACTACAGTTCTACTTAGGATTATGGGGGGCACACCTGACAACTGTAAACATTTGCTATGACTGTACTGGTATTTCAATTACTCAATTTCATTCTGTATTCTGACCTATCATACAGACTAGAGGCATATCAGTGTGCTACAGTTCTTAGGTTTTATTGACCTACATTTCAGTTTCAGACTTCTTACCCTTCAGAACTAACAACCCACTGCTTGACCTGTTGTAGTCTGTCTGTGTAGGTCTGGAGGGTGGCTGTTCTCCATAACTATCAAGCAGAGGCCTTGTCACAGCCTTTCTTTGTACACCTGTCCTGCTGGCTGACACTGTTGCTGGGTATTTGAGCCTCACTGACACGCATGTGTGTTTCCTCTGGACACACATTTGGCCCACCACATGTCCTGCAGTGAGTTTTGTCACTTTGTCTAGTACTGCCTACTATGTCGACACCAGTATTTGTTAAGGATTTCATGCTGCCAATATAGGTGTCTACTATCTGTTGCCATCCTATTCAGCCACCCAATTCCCTAACATGCTCACATCCATACCATAGATACAGGTAGCAGAACATACTACTACTACATTCAGCAATTGATAGTGAGTGTGACTTACCTTGTGGCTGTACCAGTATTGAGGATGGTGCTGGATGGCTGACTATGTCAGATGCACATAGTACACTCCCTATATATGGTTAAGCATAGGTAGTGTCATGTTTGGCATGCCCTTTACTGTATGTGTGAGTCGGAGTGAGGTGTCATTCCCTGGGTTCCTACCATATCAGTGTATGTGCTATGTGTTGCCCCTTTGCAAAGACCTAGACATACTGGGCACACCTCCTTCTGCCTACTGGGGCAGGCTCAGGTTGTTTCTCATCCGAGTAACTCTGTGCCTGTGCTGGCCTTGGCAGTTGTGGGTGGCTATGTGGCCCTGCCTCATGCTGTTTGTGTCGCAGCTGTTTCTGTAGGATCATATTTTGTAGCATGGGACATACAATGACAATTTGGGTACATGCAGCTAGTGAGTACTGCAAGGCTCCACCGGATATGTCCAGGCACCGGAACTGTGACTTGAGCATCCCAAACACATGCTGTATTATGATTTTTGGTCTGTGTGTGTGCCTCATTATGGAGTTTTTGTTCGGGTGTGTGTGCATTTCTGATGGGTGTCATCAGCCATGGCTCCAGTGCATAACCAGCATCCCCCAGTAGGTGGCCATATGGGATGTCCCAACTGGCAAACCTCTGGTACAGTTATGTCATATGCCAGATGTAGGAGTCATGATAGCTTGCAGGGCTGCCAGCACACACATTCATTATAATGCCCTGGGCATCGCACATGACCTGGCAGTTGATGGAGGGGAAGCCCTTGTGGTTTATATAGACTCTACCTTGCTCACCAGGTGGTGCTTTGATGTGTATGTGCGTGCAGTCTATAGCACCCACTACCTCAGGGTATTCAGCTATTTGGTGGAAGAGATGCATATTGCTGGTTAACACCTCATAGGTGTCGAGGAAATATATGTGCTCACTGGCATGTGCTGACATGGCATCCAGGAACTGGTGGTGTACCCTGGATGCTGATACTTGTGAGATCATCATGCTATCCCCAGTTGGCCTTTGGTAGGTACCTATGGCTAATATTCTTAAGTCTACACATACCTTGGTATCCACCAGGTTGGGTTCCCCTCTGTTGGTTCTGTGTGTGAGGATTGGCCAGCACAGCTCAACAATTTGCTGTAGGAGGTTCCTGTCCACACTTTAGTGCTCCACTATCTCCAGCTCATGTAGTCCCTGGTAGGTTACCCTGGGTCTATACACTTTTCTCCTTCTCATCCTCACCACCCTCAGCCTATTCCACATGTTGATTTATGAGAGCTAAAGCAGCCCCTATCATTTTGTTGCTTTTGTTAGGTAAAATTTCCCCATTTGTGTACACCGGTAGTGTAGAGTTTGTGGGAAAAAAACAGAGGGGAAAGGTGTTTGCATAGTTTATAGTAGTGTGCTGGGCTGGGCTGCTGCCTGTGTAATTTGTTGATTCTCATACATTTCATCTGCCAGCTATGCTAGTTCTTCTTGATTACCTTCCTGCTGCTGTTTTTCCTTCTCATTGTTTAAGCCCAGAGGTGCAACATCCAAACCCAGTGCTCACATGTGAATGGAGCTGCTATTTCCTGGTTTCATTTTTTTTTTTTTTAAAACCTAGTGCTCGGCATGCAGACCCATTTAGGCAATGTAAAGGCTGCTAGGCAGCTTCAAACACACCCCCTTCCTTAGTTGTACTAAGCTAAGGGCAAACCCAAGCCACAGAGCTCCAATAAGCTTACAGTAGGCCTGCCACACCCCTCTATGATGTCAGCTAACTCTTAGGCTTGCACCATGGTTTTCCTGCACCTACATGGTTGGGTGCTGGCTTGCAATGAGGGGAAATCTGTGATTCAGTATGATTCCCCTCATTTGCATAGAACTGACTGCTAATGCCTAGTTACAAGTCTGACACTGAGCCTTCACCCTTAGCAACCCCTATTCAGTGGCCTTGCTGTCTTCTGCCTGCCATTGACTATAATGGCAAAATTATGATTTTGCCTAAAAAGCTTTTTTCAAGGTTTTAGTTTTATTTTCGGGCCGATCCCATTTGCGCACTGTTGCCCTATGCTTTAATGGCCAAAATTGGACAAAAAAAAATAAAAGTTATTTTTTTGTTATTTTGAAACTGTTTTCCATTTGCGTGCCTTCCACATTATATACACCCATTATTTGGAGCTGTCATGGTAACATTTTGTAGTTTGCAGAAATGTACTCGGTTACTAGCCAAATACATTTCTGCAGGTTACACTACTCCTGCACAGACAGCTGCCAGCTTCATGGTTTGCTAACTCACCTCATTAGCATGGTTTTCACCTGAAAATGGGGTAATTAGCATACAGGAGCTGTGTACATGCAAAAATAGTGTAGGATCACACGTGCACATCCCGGGAGCTTGTTCCTGGATCTCTTGGTGTCCATATTGCTCCAGCAGCCCTTGCACTATTCCTGCATGCTATGCAGAGCTTGCTGAATCCTGGGGATAGTCTAAATAACCTAAGATGGATTTAACTTTATTATTTTCAAAATACCAATGGCTTAAACAATCCTAGGAAGATATCAAACCTACTGAAATATTTAAAATTGAATAAAGCACAAATTGTCTTCCCTCAAGAAACTCATTTCAAAACAAATGACAATTACAAACGGAATCCTAAGGAATATATGATATTGGTGCAATCCACTTCTAAGACAAAGACAAAGACAAAAGGGGTAACAATTTCATGGAAATAAAAAATGTGATTAATCCAGAAATCATTTATAAGTATGAAGATAAAGAAGTCCTTATGGCATTAGTAGTAGTTAAATATAATAACAGAATATAGACCCTAGCCAATCTATACTGGTTCCCAGGCATTGGAACAGTAACTGTTAAAAAACACTTGGATTTAATTTCCAATAATTATAAAGGCAATTAATATTAGGAGGAGATTTTAACTGTATATTTGATATTTCTGAAACTACAAATAAAATACTGCTGCGTACATCTGCTGTATCTAAAGCTTTAAACATGTGGGTAGAATAATTTAATCTTGTAGATACTTTCAGGTTTAAAGAAGACAAATCTTTGTTGTTTTCCCATCAAGATCACAGATTTGGCACCCAAACTAGAATAGATAAAATATTTGCTTCCCATGACTTACACTCTAGAATCATTAATTTCTCAATCACTCCCTGCCCCTTTTCAGACCACAATTCATTGATACTAAAACTTCAAAATGGGTATAAACCATTAATCTTTAACTCCAGAATTCCAGCATATATAACTAAAATTAAAGAGTTCAAACCTTGGTTATTATCTGAATTAACAGTTCTTCTTAGATATTAATTACACCACAGAGATAAATAAAATAATGATATGGGACTCATTAAAAGCATACATATATGGTAAAACCCTAACTTGGTATTAAAAAAAAATCAGAGAAAAGGATTCTGAATTATTAGATCTACAATCCAACCTCTGTCACTAAAAGCTGAAAAAATCTAAATCATTTAGAGATGAAAAAATAAGTAGAAGTGTTAAACAATAAATACAATGAAATTCTAACACATAAACTAGTTTAGCTTTAGAAAAACTAAAATTTTCCCAAATATCTACATAATTCATCCACAAGAATCAAAATACAATCAAAAGCTAATAACATTAAAAGTATCTTCCATGAAAAGAAAGGGAAAATGTCTCATATATAGGTGACATTCTTTATGCCTATAGAAATCACTATATGGAACATTTCCAAAAAGAAAACACACATATTGATCAATTAAATCTAGATGAAAATTGTTTTAATATAAAAAAATACCAGAAAATTTTAAACTAGATCTGCAAGCACCCATATCCTACAAAGACATTGCAGATACAATAAAAGAGGGTAAAATAATAAAGCTCCTGGTTTAGATGGCATAATTATGTAAATATATAAACATTTTCCTTCAAAGATACCATCCCTCTTCTATAAAACTCTATTAGAAATTCAGTCACAAGCTTAATGCCATCCTCTTGGAAATATTCCTTAATCACACCAATCCTAAAGGGAAACAAATCCCCAAACCTCTGTACCTCATATAGACCTATATCATTATTAAATAATGACTATATGATATTTATGACAATATTAACTAATAGAATGAAAATACCACTATCCAAAACAATAAATAATGATCAGACTGGATTTATATATCATAGACATACACATGACAATATTAAAAGGGTAATTTCTCTTATAGATTATGTGAATAAAGAAAATAAAGAAACACTCATAACTGGCTTAGAGACAGAGAAAGCTTTGATTCCCTAAATTGGGACTATTTATTCAAAATTCTAATGCTATTTGAATTTCCTTCCTCCTTTGTTCATCTCCTAAAGAATATATATATATATATATATATATATATATATATATATATATATATATATATATATATATATATATATATATATATATATATATACACACAAATAATTTAGTGTATGTAAAGTGAGCTCCTTTACCTCTGAATCTATACATATAACAAAAGGCACTAAAGAAGGATGTCCCATGTCACCAATTCTATTTGCTCTGGCTATTGAAATATTGGTAGATTCAATTTGTAACAATATAAAAATCAGAGAAATAGATGTTTATGAACAATACAATTTGAAAGTAATGTTATCTGCTGATGACATATTACTAACAGTATCTAATACAAAAGAGACATTAGAAGAATTAGATATATTAATTGACAAATTCCACATGACTTCAGGACTCCATTTCAATAAATCAAAATCAAAAATGTATTTTTAAATAAAAAAAAGAACTGCAGACTAAGGGGGAACACATCATAAGGAAACAATAATCTACATTAAAATATCTAGGAATTGAGTTATACAAGGATAATACTGAATTAGTCTCAAAAAACTACAATAATATCATCAATACAATTAAAATATCTGCGGAAAATGGAACAAAATAATATTAACATTTGAAGATAGACTACAGTTAATAAAAATGGTTTTACTGCCCAAGATCCTATATATATAGCCTTGGCAGTACAAAAGTTACCAGAAAGGAATATACTTCAAGAAATAAATTCATGCCTAATAAAATTTTTATGGTTTCCCAAAAGAAACAGAATAGGTTTAATACATCACATCAGACCATGGAAATTGGGAGGATTAAACTTTCCTGATATAGAAACGTATATAATAGCATCAATATCTAAAACAATCTCAGATTGGATAAGTCGAAATTACTTTGCAAATTGGAAAGAATTACTAACTGTAATATCAATAAATAAATTTGATTTACAAAAAAAATCAAATAGATAAAAACTGGCTGGTAAAGTTAGGACTGGCTAACTTTACAGAGTATTCTGTCATATTTGCAATATTTAAGTGGAATAATTAACAATTCTTCATTTAAAGAAGTACCTAAATTTACGAAATACATACATAAAATCATATATAAGGACTTTGACATGGGAAACAGTATTTCAAAATTTTACAAAATATTGATAAACTATAAAATAACACCCAAACCTCATATTGGAAATACATAACAAAAGGACACTCGATACAGTTAACTGAAAATATTAAAACAAAAATCTTATTATCAATAAAATATACATTCTTTACACAATACTGGAAAGTTATTAATTGGAAATGCTTGCATAGAGCATTCTTAACCCCAGATAGAATCAGTAAATTAGTTCTTCCATAAAAGGAATATGTAGGGGATGGTGTTGGTGCTGACAACGTGGTGTGTTACATTAAAACGTTATATCAGTGGAAATGGCTATCCTAGTGTTCCATTTGTTTTATTGGTGTTATTTTGAGCACTACACACGCAAACATACTAAATAACTGCTATTATATCAAAATTGTTTAAAATTGTACTTGTTTAAAATGTACTACTGGGGTTTTTCTCCTCGGGTCTCTTCTGAAAATGGGCCACAAGCCCAGTAGGGCAAACCCAGTTAACAAATGTCAATAAATAAATAAATCATAATCCAGCATCATAGTAGGCCATTTCCCATGGCCCACACAAACATCAGCATTATTACATGAGACGTGCTGCTGCTGGGCCACTGGTGGCTTGACCACCCACCCCTGCAATCTCCATGTCCTCTTGGTTCTAACTCCTGAGGCCTCCTTTGCAGGCTTGTCAATGTGCCCCATCCTTTTCTATATGCCTCTTGTTAGTTCTATCTGGATCTTCTCTTGTGAACCTTGTCCGTGTATATGCAGCCTCTGGAACAGTTCTACCTCCTGTGATGCCAGTTCCTGCCAGCTTTGCATTAGATCCTCCACCTGAGTCATCCTACAAGAAAAGAAAACATTGCAGTAGAGCCATCAACACAAAGTTAAACCTACTCTAACCAGTCCTCCATACCCCTTTCAAGAAAACCCTGATCCCCTATAACCATATTCTCTAACATCACCTACTCAAGTTGCCTAAACTCATACTGTCAATGTGCCATCCCATCCCCCTTTGACTTACTTGTCGTAGCATTATGTAACAGGAATGTTAAACACATTGGGTAGCCTTGTCACATAACTAGACCCTTGCAATAGTAATTCTTAGACATCCATCTCAAAATAGCTTTCTCCAGAATGTCCCAATCTTGTCCCTCATTCCTCGTCCTTCCACTGCCATTCAATGCTTCCTAGCAAGCTCACAGAATAAAATCCTCGCAATGACACCCATCTGGGTCTCAGCTATTGTAGCTGACTCAACAAATGAAGGATAGCAACTACTAAAACTCCAAGAACTTGTCTGCTGCCGGTTTAGCCGTGCCAGCACAGCTGCGCCAACAGGCTAAGAGGCATGTCCCACTCCCAATCATACCTCTAAACCCCCCACACACATACACACAAAGCAAAAAATCTGGACAAATTTACTTCCTGGCAACCCCACATTTTTCATTTTTTTTTTGTTTTATTTATTTATTTTTTTTTTTTTTTAAATGGGGATACAAAGGCTCATTTCTTAACTTGCAAAAATAGGGACAAATTTAAATATTTATCCTATGAACCAAAACAACCACTAGAAGAACAGGTCCCATCTAGCATGCATTTTCAAATAATATGAAGACCGAAACCCAGATGCCAGATACCTTCTACCAGCTTCAGTCTTCAGTTTTTTTTTGCCAGAAACCCACAAATCTCATCAGGAAACAGGCAAAAAACATGAGACAAAATTCTAGATACTCTGCGAACCTTTGGACAGTTGACAGGAATGGACCCAACTCTCATCCTGGTCTGCACACCACTGTGGGCACCCTTACCCCTGAAATCAGACAGGTTACTATTAAATCCTTGCTTTTTCAATTAATCTTTTTTCTTCTTATTATGGGCAGTAATCTTGATTGCTCAAAAGATAAAATGTTTACTAGGGGCTGTCCACACTATCTCTTGCACAGTGTTCTACAGTCTTCTTATTTGTTACTTATTTATTAGTTTATATATGCTCAATCTTTTATTTACGTATTTATTTTTTACACTCTGATCTGGACGGCAATATGTGCCCACACACACTCACACACACACACACACACACACACACACACACACACACACACACACACACACACACACACATTACAAGGCCATCATTGTTGGCCCAACTACAGCCCTACTTCACCAACAAAACTGAATTGCTCCTAGCAGCCAACTTATTTACAATACCAAAATCTCCACCAGAAGGCTACAAAACCTTATAACTTCTCCCACATTAAAAGTAGCTCACATACCCAAAAGGCCCTTCATTCTTCAGCTAACAGACCCTAACCTATCTTAAATTAACACCAACCATACCTTTCATAGGGTTACCAAAGACAGTGATGACCTACCTTAAGCTAAACAATAGTGTTAGCAAAACAGTAACAAAGCTATTATCTCTCTATGTAATATAAGCCTATGTTCGTCCCCTTATCCCCACAAATACCTCCCATTAAATAAAGAAAAGCACACAGACATCAGCAATAATAAAATCTAACCAGAGACTAACAAACTATACAGTGCCCCATCAAATCACTTGGACCCTACAAAACAAATTTGCCTTGCAGTGCCAGAGACACAAACCTTACCCTATGCTGTCTTTGTAAGCCCCCCTCCAACTCTTTTCCTGACCTCATAATGACTAATCCCTTCTCTCCTTTCACCAGTCTATTTCTTCCTGACGTTACATAAACTAACCTCCTCCCTTCACACTAAAACTGGCTCATTGACAAATCAGTCTGCACTGCAAGCTCATTTTACAATAATAAATTAAATTGACATATTATTGCATTACTTGTGCGATATCATATTACCACTGTGGCTGAAATATTAATATTTAAGCATTTACTGTTTGTTACTGTGACGGATCCACACAGTCTACCAGTTTTTGTTATGCCTCGAGCCACATATCACTGTGTATGTTTAAGTATTGCTAGATTGATTATTGCTAGATTTTGATATGCCACTACCTCGCTATATGCTGCTAATATTGTAACAATACAATATGCTTAAGAAGCAGGCCTTGCTCACTGATTACTGGTATTACTGAACTTTTGTTAACTTATAAGTTGTTTATCAGCTTAAAAGATGTTTACCAGAATGTGGGGATTTCAAAGAGGAACTATATCACAAGTTTGTGAGCTAACTGTTCTTTGAAAAAGGGAAGTAGGGCACAAGACCAGACATTACGAGGCTTGTTTACAACTTAGGAAATGATCTGTAATTTTCTAAAATATTCCATCAACTCATGATGAGCTTGTAATGTCAGATTTTTCTACAATATTCCATCAACTCATGAAGACTATAAAAGCTCAAAGGCTAAAATGGAAATCATCATCATCCCGATTTGATCACAGCACCAGCCTGAACTGAGCATAGAGACATTTTCCCAGTGTCGGCCTTGCCTTGACTGAAAAGATAGCTGCACTAAATAGGATTGAAGTCTCCCTATCAGTGGCAAAGATTATTTTGTTTATGCATATGCTTGTAAGTACTTGATCTATTAGTTTTTCTGTTTATTTAGTATTTAGTTTTACTGTTTATTTAGAAAGTTTTCGCTTAATAAATTGTTAAGTTTGAGCCTTGGTGTCTTGTGTCATTTCTAATCCTGTATTAACCTCAGATTTTAAAGTAACAGACTAGTTCACTTGGCGTAGTCAGCAGGATCTGAGGTTTACAGTGGAAATGTCACAACAACAACCAATGTTTTTTCCTTTAAAACACATAGGCATAGGTAAGAAGGATGCTGCGTCAGGCACCCCAAATAAGTTGGGCGTTGACACTAAGTTGACAGCATTAATTGGGAAGTGGGATTCTCTTGCTAAGGTATTAAGTCAAGTTTCACCCCCTCCTTCCCCAAAACCCTTGCAGGAAAGACTTAAGGCAGACCCTGATAGTCTAGCTAGGGCTTTATCAGAGCTAAAATTGGATGATAAGGGGAAAAAGGTGAAGAAAGGGGTGGGAGCAGCCAGATGGCCATTCTTTGAAGCAATTCAGGAATTAGACAGAGATGTAGAGAAACTAAAAGAAAACATTTTAGAATTAGAAGAGCAATGTAAATAACATACACATAGACTGGATAGAGATGCCTTGGAGAAGGCAAACATGGCACTTGTTAAAGTAGGAGAGGAAGCTGAACACTGGAAATCTAATTCAGTGACTCTAGCTACTCAAATAATTCAACAGCGTAGACAACAAAATGGGAGAAAATTACACCATTCATCCTCAAGGCCTCGGGTTCGTGCTTTGCTGTGTAAGGCAGAGTTTGATCCCGAGAAGTGGGAAGGTGATCTCCCCTCAATGGATGAGGGTGATAGTGATTTTGAAATAGTAATTTCCCCATCAGTGGAGGCACACCCAGTTATTGAGAAAAAGGGACAGTATACTGGGGGGGCAGTGCCACAACAATGGGTTGAGGTGCGGAGTTATCATAAGCTGAATTATTTAATATAATCCAAATTTATAAGCAAAAGCCAGGGGAAACTGTTTTAGCATGGTTTCTTCGGGTTTGGGACACAGGGGGAGAAGCGGTGTCTCTAAATGCTGAAGAGATGCACCAATGTGCATGTTTGGTGTTTTACCCACATTTAAAGCAAATAGTAAACAATGTGAATCATGATGATCCCCAGGTGAATACATTGGTGGTGTGGTTAGCCTCGGCTTTCCGCACTACTTGGCCTGATGCTACAGCAGTAGCTGACGAACATAAGCCTTGGAAAACAATAGCAGAGGCAATACAGCAGTTAAGAGAAATGGCTATGTCGGCTACCATTTATTCACTGGAATTAAGGAATGGGACATTAGTGCTTCCGAAAGGACCAGATGCACAAATTATGACTAGCAATATGAGGAGCAAATTGATCAAAAATGCACCACAGTGGTGGAAAGGGCAGCTGATGGCTACCCTGGCAGGCTGTGTATGTCAGCAGATATGGGATGTAATAGCCACACTAAATCAAATGGCAGAACTAGTGGAAGAAAAAGAACAGAGAAGAGCTAGAAAGGCAAATGTGGAGAAATCGAAAGATAAGTCCGGAGAAAAAGTTACAAGAAAGCAAATGTTTCTGGATCTGTTAAGGTGGGGGGTTGAAGCTGCAGAAATAGATGGGATAGCTACTGAGGAATTATATAAAAATGGAAGCAAAAACAAAAAGAAAAAGGTTCAAGTTCTGAGAGTAAAAAGCAAACCCCTACAAAAAGTCCAACTAGAAGTACCACTGAAGGGAAGGTAGGATGGAATCAATTATATCCTGACATCCTTACTGATAAGGAGCTAGCACAGTGGCAAAAGGGGGAATTTAATGATGAGAGAGATTGGGGAGGAAAGGAATGGAGAATCCCCGTTGAAAAAACAGAGACAAATTGACTAGTAGGTGGGTCCCCAGTAGCTAGGGGTACAGTAAGAGCAATTACACCTGGGGACTGACACCCTACATTACCCTTACCATTTTTTGGCGGGGAGGGCCACAACATGTGATGGCTCTGGTAGACACAGGATCAGAAGTAACCATTTTTGCAGGCAACCCCCACTGATTTCGTGGACAGTATGTAGAAATTGATGGTTATGGAGGGGCAAAGACACTAGGTACCAAAACCAAGATTAAGATAACTTTTGGGGATGGTATTCCTATTTACATTGAAGCAGTAACAGCTCCAGTACCTGAACACATTTTAGGAATAGATGTGTTAAAGGGTAGAACGTTGGAAACCACTGTACCATTTAGGTTTGGAGTGCGGCATTGTTCAGTCAATGCAGTTAAGGCTATAGTTCGAGGCAATGCTAAGTGGGAACCACTTTATATTCCCACAACTAAAACAATAGTGAACATCAAACAATATCGTATCCCAGGTGGGCACGCTGAGATCACTGAGACGATCCAAGAACTGCTTCGGGTTGGCATACTTGAGCCAACAGTGAGTCCATTCAACAGTCCGGTATGGCCAGTAAAGAAACCAGATGGATCATGGTGAATGACTGTAGATTATCGAGGTCTGAACAAGGTGGCCCCACCCTTAGCGGCAGCTGTTTCAGACATTGTTACGATCGTGGAAAGATTGTCTTCATCTGCTGGACCATATCATGCAGTTTTGGATTTAGCAAATGCGTTCTTCTCCATTCCGATAGCAGAAGAAAGCAGAACCCAATTTGCTTTTACCTGGGAGGGGAGGCAGTATACCTTCCAAGTGTTACCACAGGGATATCTGCACAGCCCTACCCTGTGTCATGGACTAGTGGTTAGAGACCTAGCCAGGTTACAGCTGGACAAAGTGACTATTTTCCATTACATTGATGACATAATGATTACTGGAGAAAAATCTGATGTGGATATCGCACTAAAAACTGTAATTCAGCACCTTCAGAACAGAGGGTGGGCTATAAATGAGAATAAAACACAACAAGGGACATCAGTAAAATTCCTTGGTATGATTTGGAATGGAGCAAATCACACTGTGGTTACTATCTGTGGGCAATATGAAAGGAACTACCAACATAGTGGTTGTTGCCTAGCCAAGTGTGTTTGTGTAAGAGACATAGGTGGAGAGTGTTCTGTGGGTAATACAGGGGTTGCCTATATTGTCCCCCAATCCATAATGTCAAATGTAGGGACATGTATTGTCTACACCAGCCTCTCTGGTGTTTGACTTAAGTTGTCCTTGTAAGGTTGACATAATAGGTCCTCAATATAAGAAATTTGCAACACCTGTCCCACAATGAGTCTTATTACACAATCACAGCTAACTTCCCACAGAATACTGATGACAACCCCACACACACACTTGACAGTGTTGGGATTCAAACCCCTACCTAGCTATGTAGTGCTACTGCAGTGTACTGCATTTATTGCATGCACCATGGAGCTTATAGGACTAGTCTTTCCCCAAAGGTGTATTTTAAGGTGAGTGACTTCATCAGGCTTTCCAAACTAGGACAATGGAAAGTGTATTGACTGTGAATGGCCTCAAAAGCATTGATCCCTACCCAGACAAACACACACACACAGTTTCACACTTGTCATGTCTGGGATTAGAACTCCTACCTAACTAGTACATCATACTATAGCACTATGCAGTCATAGCACACACCACAGAGTTTATAGGGTTAGTCTTTCTGCAAAGGTGTATTTCAAGGTGAATGACATCAGCAGGCTTGCCAAAGTAGGGCAATGGAAAGTGTATTGACTGTGAATGGCCTCAAAAGCATTGATCCCTATACAGACAAACACACACACACACACACACACACACAGTTTCACTGTTGCCATGTCTGGGATTAGAACTCCTACCTAATACATTACACTATAGCATTATGCAGTTATAGCACACACCACACAGCTTATAGGGTTAATCCTTCTGCACAGGTGTATTTCAAGGTGAATGACATCAGCAGGCTTGCCAAAGTAGGGCATTGGAAAAAGTGTACTGTGAATGGCCTCAAAGGTATTTATCCCTACATAGACATAGACACACACACACACACACACACACACACACACACACACACACACACACACACACACACACACACACACACACACACACACACCCAGACACAGTTTTACAGTTGACATATCTGGGAGTAGAATTCCTACCTAACTACTACATCACACTATAGCATTACCCAGTTATATCATTCACCATGGAGCTTATAGGGTTAGCCCTTCTGCAAAGGTGTATTTCAAAGTGAATGACATCAGCAGGCTTGCCAAAGTAGGGCAATGGAAAGTGTACTGACTGGGAATGGCCTCAGAAGCATTGGTTCCTACACAGACAAACAAACACACACACACACACACACACACACACACACACACACACAGTTTCACAGCTGCCATGTCTGAGATTATAACATCTACCCAAGTAGTATATCACACTACAGCATTATGCAGTTACAGCACCTGCCTTGGAACTTATAGGGTTAATACTTTTGCAAAGGTATATTTCAAGGTGAATGACATCAGCAGGCTTTCCAAAGTAGGGCAATGGAAAGTGTAGTGACTGTGAATGGCCTCAAAAGCATTGATCCCTGTATACACACACACACACACACACACACACACACACACACACACACACACACACACACACACACACAAACACACACGCGCACACACACAAAGTCTCACAGTTTCTAAGTCTGGGATTAGAACTCTTACCTAACTAATACATCACACTATAGCATTATATAGTTATAGCGCACACCACGGATATTATAGGGCTGTTTTTTCCCCAAATATGTATTTCAAGGTGAATTACATCAGCAGGCTTGCCAAAGTAGGGCAATGGGGGGTGCAGTGTGTGTGAATGGGCCATAAACCATTCAACTGGAAGCACATACACAATACTCAGTCACATATAGGTTTACATTTAACAGGGACATGTATATAACTGCTAGATGAATAATGCCATGTACAGTCATGTTACACAGTTATCACAAGCACCACAGACACTATAATGCTGAGGGGTACCAGAAGCAAATGTCTACAGTGATAGACATTTGCACATCATGTGGTATTGGCCAATTGGATGTGTGCTGGGTGGGTCAGGCCTCATGATGGGAAGCTCTTTGTCACTGTCTGTCACTGTCTTCCACACATCTCTGTATGTGTATGTTTGGCCTATTATAGTGAGTTGTCCTTGGATATATGTGTGTATTCCTATCCAATGTGTGTGCAAAGCATGACTGGTGTGCAATGTGGAGTGTGTGCACAAACATCTGTGACTGACAGATATCTATAGTCCACTGTTGCTGCCAGACATGGGCTAAGTGTAGGAGCATGCCCGGTATGTCCTTTCAGTATTTTATTGTCAGACATTTATGAGCTTAATTTCTCTAAGTGTGGGAGCATACCCAGTTTGACCTTCTGTATTGGATGTGTGAATCCATTCCAGGTAGGTTGTACTCCACTGTAGGCATTTGTGTTCTACACCTACAGCTAGCAACCTGTTTCTGCAGGATATTTGTAGATCGGTTGACAATATGGGGTCACAATGGGCAAAGGATAGTGGGATACTGTAATTAATTGTGTTTGTGCTGCTTTTGTTACATGGTTTTCATGTTAGCAGAGATATTTAGACATATGTACTGTTTTACACTGTGACGGTTTACGTCATCAGCTACTGACAAGTATACATATTTGCTTGAAGTAATTTCCTGGGGAACACAAGATGAATGAAGCTGTGTCCAGTATTGTGGTCTGCAGCCTACATATTCTTGCACAATCATGCCATTCTGGAGGGGGAGAGCTGCAGACACTTGCTGATGGATCTGTGTAAATAGCTTAGCACCTTGGTACTGTGGTGGCTGAGGATCCCATGCGTGTTCATCCATCGAAGCGACAGTATGGCTGTATCCTGCTGTGGCCATATCTCACAGCTGTACAGATTCACACAGGTTACCCAGAGGCAAGGCTTATATTTCTGGTCATTGCCTCTTCACTTTGTGGTTTACAAGCAAGTTTTTGGCCATCCATTCCTGTGTTTGCAGGCAGGGATAGTATGTGCACACATCTGAGTTTCAGACTTCACACAGTCCATGGCGTCCATGCTTCTACCCCCCCACTCTGTTATTCTATCCTCTTCAGAACATTATGCAAACATTATCTGATAAGTATCCCTATAGTTATCACTTCATCCCAGTAGTATTTTGGGGTTGTTCCACAGTTCATGCAGTAAGACATGGTAGACATGCTACTGAGATTTGTCAACATGGCCTTGCATTTGTGTTCTTTGGACAGCGTTATGTTGTTATTTGTGAGTCCATGACATAACATACATTGTCAGTACGGGTGAGACAAAGGCCTTTGACAGAGGACTGTAGGGCATTTGGTAGTGAAGCAGGCCATCTGTAACAGGCCAGTGCATTGTGTCACTCCTACAGTCCCAGGCTGCAAGCCACTATATTCCCCTGGGGTGAGAGGGTAAGTGTGCAAGGTGTTAATGTCAATAGTTTCTGTCCTTATTGATCTATTGGTGTGGATGCTGGCAGGGTGCCGCTTACAGCTAGGGACACACCTGCATGGGACACCTCTTCAGCACGCTGCATTCTGTGACAATTCCCATACAGAGGTGGGTGTCATATTGTACTCATTCCCAACAGCAGGGATAAGACCTGTGAGGTACCTGTGGCTGATGGTGGGGTGAGCTGGGTGCATGTGTGCTATGGAAGCTACTTGCAGCTGACTCACAGATATACATGGGGCATTCCACTTATGCTGGCTTGTGCAGAGACATCAGCAGTTTCTCAGTACTTCATACCTGTGCCTTTTGTGGTCTGCCAGTGTTTGGCCAGACTACATCAGTATTCCATACTACACAGCCAACTAATGTGCTGCTAACCTGTATGTACAATTCCAAAGGTGTGTCCATTTGACAGTAAAATTTTATAATCTCTCTCTGTCTAGGGTACTTCCACCTGTGTACTGTTTTTATCTCTGCGCCCACATTCATGACACGTCCATCTTTCAGATGGTGACAGATATTACATCTGAACAATTAGTATGGATTACTGCTGGATTGTGTTTTGCTGGGATGCATTTTGTTTGGAACTGCAGTTGTGAGAATTTGGCCTTATCATCAACAGTACTGGGCATTGACCACCAGGACAAAACCCTCCATGCCTACATGCTGACCACTTTCACACAATATACAACACGCAACAACCTAACACACAGAGCCCTGCATATTTTGCATGTGCTACAGTCTATCCTGGTACTTTGGCCAGCTCAGGTAATCGTGCTCCATTGTTATTATATCTACACGTACATGTTACTACAGTTCTACATAGGATTATGGGGGGGCACACCTGACAACTGTAAACATTTGCTATGACTGTACTGGTATTTCAATTACTCAATTTCATTCCGTATTCTGACCTATCATACAGACTAGAGGCATATCAGTGTGCTACAGTTCTTAGGTTTTATTGACCTACATTTCAGTTTCAGACTTCTTACCCTTCAGAACTAACAACCCACTGCTTGACCTGTTGTAGTCTGTCTGTGTAGGTCTGGAGGGTGGCTGTTCTCCATAACCATCAAGCAGAAGCCTTGTCACAGCCTTTCTTTGTGTTTGCTACACCTGTTCTGCTGGCTGACACTGTTGCTGGGTATTTGAGCCTCACTGACATGCATGTGTGTTTCCTCTGGACACACATTTGGCCCATCACATGTCCTGCAGTGGGTTTTGTCACTTTGTCTAGTACTGCCTACTATGTCGACACCAGTATTTGTTAAGGATTTCATGCTGCCAATATAGGTGTCTACTATCTGTTGCCATCCTATTCAGCCACCCAATTCCCTAACATGCTCACATCCATACCATAGATACAGGTAGCAGAACATACTACTACTACATTCAGCAATTGATAGTGAGTGTGACTTACCTTGTGGCTGTACCAGTATTGAGGATGGTGCTGGATGGCTGACTATGTCAGATGCACATAGTACACTCCCTATATATGGTTAAGCATAGGTAGTGTCATGTTTGGCATGCCCTTTACTGTATGTGTGAGTCGGAGTGAGGTGTCATTCCCTGGGTTCCTACCATATCAGTGTATGTGCTATGTGTTGCCCCTTTGCAAAGGCCTAGGCATACTGGGCACACCTCCTTCTGCCTACTGGGGCAGGCTCAGGTTGTTTCTCATCCGAGTAACTCTGTGCCTGTGCTGGCCTTGGCAGTTGTGGGGGGCTATGTGGCCCTGCCTCATGCTGTTTGTGTTGCAGCTGTTTCTGCAGGATCATATTTTGTAGCATGGGACATACAATGACAATTTGGGTACATGCAGCTAGTGAGTACTGCAAGGCTCCACCGGATATGTCCAGGCACCGGAACTGTGACTTGAGCATCCCAAACACATGCTGTATTATAATTCTTGGTCTGTGTGTGTGCCTCATTATGGAGTTCTTGTTCGGGTGTGTGTGCATTTCTGATGGGTGTCATCAGCCACGGCTCCAGTGCATAACCAGCATCCCCCAATAAGTGGCCATATGGGATGTCCCAACTGGCAAACCTCTGGTACAGTTATGTCATATGCCAGATGTAGGAGTCATCATAGCTTGCAGGGCTGCCAGTACACACATTCATTATAATGCCCTGGGCATCGCACATGACCTGGCAGTTGATGGACGGGAAGCCCTTGCGGTTTATATAGACTCTACCTTGCTCACCAGGTGGTGCTTTGATGTGTATGTGTGTGCAGTCTATAGCACCCACTACCTCAGGGTATTCAGCTATTTGGTGGAAGAGATGCATATTGCTGGTTAACACCTCATAGGTGTCGAGGAAATATATGTGCTCACTGGCATGTGCTGACATGGCATCCAGGAACTGGTGGTGTACCCTGGATGCTGATACTTGTGAGATCATCATGCTATCCCCAGTTGGCCTTTGGTAGGTACCTATGGCTAATATTCTTAAGTCTACACATACCTTGGTATCCACCAGGTTGGGTTCCCCTCTGTTGGTTCTGTGTGTGAGGATTGGCCAGCACAGCTCAACAATTTGCTGTAGGAGGTTCCTGTCCACACTTTAGTGCTCCACTATCTCCAGCTCATGTAGTCCCTGGTAGGTTACCCTGGGTCTATACACTTTTCTCCTTCTCATCCTCACCACCCTCAGCCTATTCCACATGTGGATTTATGAGAGCAAAAGCAGCCCCTATCATTTTGTCACTTTTGTTAGGAAAAATTTCCCCATTTGTGTACACCGGTAGTGTAGAGTTTGTGGGAAAAAAACAGAGGGGAAAGGTGTTTGCATAGTTTATAGTAGTGTGCTGGGCTGGGCTGCTGCCTGTGTAATTTGTTGATTCTCATACATTTCATCTGCCAGCTATGCTAGTTCTTCTTGATTACCTTCCTGCTGCTGTTTTTCCTTCTCATTGTTTAAGCCCAGAGGTGCGACATCCAAACCCAGTGCTCACATGTGAATGGAGCTGGTATTTCCTGGTTTCATTTTTTTTTTGTTTAAAACCTAGTGCGCGGCATGCAGACCCATTTAGGCAATGTAAAGGCTGCTAGGCAGCTTCAAACACACCCCCTTCCTTAGTTGTACTAAGCTAAGGGCAAACCCAAGCCACAGAGCTCCAATAAGCTTACAGTATGCCTGCCACACCCCTCTGTGATGTCAGCTAACTCTTAGGCTTGCACCATGGTTTTCCTGCACCTACATGGTTGGGTGCTGGCTTGCAATGAGGGGAAATCTGTGATTCAGTATGATTCCCCTCATTTGCATAGAACTGACTGCTAATGCCTAGTTACAAGTCTGACACTGAGCCTTCACCCTTAGCAACCCCTATTCAGTGGCCTTGCTGTCTTCTGCCTGCCATTGACTATAATGGCAAAATTATGATTTTGCCTAAAAAGCTTTTTTCAAGGTTTTAGTTTTATTTTCGGGCCGATCCCATTTGCGCACTGTTGCCCTATGCTTTAATGGCCAAAATTGGACAAAAAAAAAATAAAAGTTATTTATTTGTTATTTTGAAACTGTTTTCCATTTGCGTGCCTTCCACATTATATACACCCATTATTTGGAGCTGTCATGGTAACATTTTGTAGTTTGCAGAAATGTACTCGGTTACTAGCCGAATACATTTCTGCAGGTTACACTACTCCTGCACAGACAGCTGCCAGCTTCATGGTTTGCTAACTCACCTCATTTGCATGGTTTTCACCTGAAAATGGGGTAATTAGCATACAGGAGCTGTGTACGTGCAGGAATAGTGTAGGATCACACGTGCACATCCCGGGAGCTTGTTCCTGGATCTCTTGGTATCCATATTGCTCCAGCAGCCCTTGCACTATTCCTGCATGCTATGCAGAGCTTGCTGAATCCCGGGGATAGTCTAAATAATCTAAGATGGATTTAACTTTATTATTTTCAAAATACCAATGGCTTAAACAATCCTAGCAAGATATCAAACCTACTGAAATATTTAAAATTGAATAAAGCACAAATTGTCTTCCTTCAAGAAACTCATTTCAAAACAAATAACAATTACAAACAGAATCCTAAGGAATATATGATATTGGTGCAATCCACTTCTAAGACAAAGACAAAGACAAAAGGGGTAACAATTTCATGGAAATAAAAAATGTGATTAACCCAGAAATCATTTATAAGTATGAAGATAAAGAAGTCCTTATGGCATTAGTAGCAGTTAAATATAATAACAGAATATAGACCCTAGCCAATCTATGCTGGTTCCCAGGCATTGGAACAGTAACTGTTAAAAAACACTTGGATTTAATTTCCAATAATTATAAAGGCAATTAATATTAGGAGGAGATTTTAACTGCATATTTGATATTTCTGAAACTACAAATAAAAGACTGCTGCATACACCTGCTGTATCTAAAGCTTTAAGCATGTGGGTAGAATCATTTAATCTTGTAGATACTTTCAGGTTTAAAGAAGACAAATCTTTGTTGTTTTCCCATCAAGATCACATATTTGGTACCCAAACTAGAATAGATAAAATATTTGCTTCCCATGACTTACACTCTAAAATCATTAATTTCTCAATCACTCCCTGCCCCTTTTCAGACCACAATTCATTGATACTAAAACTTAGAAATGGGTATAAACCATTAATCTTTAACTCCAGAATTCCAGCATATATAACTAAAATTAAAGAGTTCAAACCTTGGTTATTATCTGAATTAACAGTTCTTCTTAGATATTAATTACACCACATAGATAAATAAAATAATGATATGTGACTCATTAAAAGCATACATATATGGTAAAACCATAACTTGGTATTAAAAAAAAAATCAGAGAATAGGATTCTGAATTATTAGATCTACAATCCAACCTTTGTCACTAAAAGCTGAAAAAATCAAAATCATTTAGAGATGAAAAAAAAGTAGAAGTGTTAAACAATAAATACAATGAAATTCTAACACAGAAACTAGTTTAGCTTTAGAAAAACTAAAAATTAATACCATGGCTACTTCTCCCAAATATCTACATAATTCATCCACAAGAATCAAAATACAATCAAAAGCTAATAACATTAAAAGTATCTTCCATGAAAAGAAAGGGAAAATGTCTCATATATAGGTGACATTCTTTATGCCTATAAAAATCACTATATGGAACATTTCCAAAAAGAAAACACACATATTGATCAATTAAATCTAGATGAAAATTGTTTTAATATAAAAAAAATACCAGAAAATTTAAAACTAGATCTGCAAGCACCCATATCCTACAAAGACATTACAGATACAATAAAAGAGGGTAAAATAATAAAGCTCCTGGTTTAGATGGCATAATTATGTAAATATATAAACATTTTCCTTCAAAGATACCATCCCTCTTCCATAAAACTCTATTAGAAATTCAGTCACAAGCTTAATGCCATCCACTTGGAAATATTCCTTAATCACACCAATCCTAAAGGAAAACAAATCCCCAAACCTCTGTACCTCATATAGACCTATATCATTATTAAATAATGACTATATGATATTTATGACAATATTAACTAATAGAATGAAAATACCACTATCCAAAACAATAAATAATGATCAGACTGGATTTATATATCATAGACATACATATGACAATATTAAAAGGGTAATTTCTCTTATAGATTATGTGAATAAAGAAAATAAAGAAACACTCATAATTGGCTTAGAGACAGAGAAAACTTTGAGTCCCTAAATTGGGACTATGTATTCAAAATTCTAATGCTATTTGAATTTCCTCCTTCCTTTGTTCATTTCCTAAAGAATATATATATATATATATATATATATATATATATATATATATATATATATATATATATATATATATATATATATATATATATATATATATACAAATAATTTAGCGTATGTAAAGTGAGCTCCTTTACCTCTGAATCTATACATATAACAAAAGGCACTAAAGAAGGATGTCCCATGTCACCAATTCTATTTGCTCTGGCTATTAAAATATTGGTAGATTCAATTTGTAACAATATAAAAATCAGAGAAATAGATGTTTATGAACAATACAATTTGAAAGTAATGTTATTTGCTGATGACATATTACTAACAGTATCTAATACAAAAGAGACATTAGAAGAATTAGATATATTAATTGACACATTCCACATGACTTCAGGACTCCATTTCAATAAATCAAAATCAAAAATTGTATTTTTAAATAAAAAAAAAGAACTGCAGACTAAGGGGGAACACATCATAAGAAAAC
This sequence comes from Protopterus annectens, assembly GCF_019279795.1. Classification (NCBI taxonomy): domain Eukaryota; kingdom Metazoa; phylum Chordata; order Ceratodontiformes; family Protopteridae; genus Protopterus; species Protopterus annectens. The sequence continues at coordinate 1,527,733,949 of NC_056745.1, read as the reverse complement.
AATAATCTACTTTAAAATATATAGGAATTGAGTTATACAAGGATAATACTGAATTAGTCTAAAAAAACTACAATAATATCATCAATACAATTAAAATATCTGCGGAAAATGGAACAAAATAATATTAACATTTGAAGATAGACTACAGTTAATAAAAATTGTTTTACTGCCCAAGATCCTATATATATAGCCTTGGCAGTACAAATGTTACCAGAAAGGAATATACTTAAAGAAATAAATTCATGCCTAATAAAATTTTTATGGTTTCCCAAAAGAAACAGAATAGGTTTAATACATCACATCAGACCATGGAAATTGGGAGGATTAAACTTTCCTGACATATAAACGTATATAATAGCATTAATATCTAAAACAATCTCAGATTGGATAAGTCGAAATTACTTTGCAAATTGGAAAGAATTACTAACTGTAATATCAATAAATAAATTTGATTTACAAAAAAAATCAAATAGATAAAAACTGGCTGGTAAAGTTAGGACTGGCTAACTTTACAGAGTATTCTGTCATATTCGCAAGATTTAAGTGGAATAATTAACAATTCTTCATTTAAAGAAGTACCTAAATTTACGAAATACATACATAAAATCTTATATAATTACTTTGACATGGGAAACAGTATTTCAAAATTTTACAAAATATTGATAAACTATAAAATAACACCCAAACCTCATATTGGAAATACATAACAAAAGGACACTCGATACAGTTAACTGAAAATATTAAAACAAAAATCTTATTATCGATAAAATATACATTCTTTACACTATACTGGAAAGTTATTAATTGGAAATGCTTGCACAGAGCATTCTTAACCCCAGATAGAATCAGTAAATTAGTTCTTCCATAAAAGGAATGTGCAGGGGATGGTGTTGGTGCTGACGATGTGGTTGTGTTACATTAAAACGTTATATCAGTGGAAATGGCTATCCTAGTGTTCCATTTGTTTTACTGGTGTTATTTGGAGCACTACACACACAAACATACTAAATAACTGCTATTATATCAATATTGTTTAAAATTGTACTTGTTTAAAATGTACTACTGGAGTTTTTCTCCTCGGGTCTCTACTTAAAATGGGCCACAAGCCCAATAGGACAAACCCAGTTAACAAATGTCAATAAATAAATAAATCATAATCCAGCATCATAGTAGGCCATTTCCCATGGCCCACACAAACGTCAGCATTATTACATGAGTTGTGCTGCTGCTGGGCCACTGGTGGCTTGACCACCCACCCCTGCAATCTCCATGTCCTCTTGGTTCTAACTCCTGAGGCCTCCTTTGCAGGCTTGTCAATGTGCCCCATCCTTTTCTATATGCCTCTTGTTGGTTCTATCTGGATCTCCTCTTGTGAACCTTGTCCATGTATATGCAGCCTCTGGAACAGTTCTACCACCTGTGATGCCAGTTCCTGCCAGTTTTGCATTAGATCCTCCACCTGAGTCATCCTACAAGAAAAAAAAAAAACATCGCAGTAGAGCCATCAACACAAAGTTAAACCTACTCTACCAGTCCTCCATACCCCTTTCAAGAAAACCCTGATCCCCTATAACCATATTTTCTAACATCACCTACTCAAGCTGCCTAGACTCATGCTGTCAATGTGCCATCCCATCCCCCTTGACTTACTTGTCGTAGCATTATGTAACAGGAATGTTAAACACATTGGGTAGCCTTGTCACATAACTAGACCCTTGCAATAGTAATTCTTAGACATCCATCTCAAAATAGCTTTCTCCAGAATGTTCCAATCTTGTCCATCATTCCTCATCCTTCCACTGCCATTCAATGCTTCCTAGCAAACTCACAGAATGAAATCCTCGCAATGACACCCATCTGGGTCTCAGCTATTGTAGCCGACTCAAGAAATGAAGGATAGCAACTACTAAAACTCCAAGAACTTGTCTGCTGCCGGTTTAGCCGTGCCAGCACAGCTGCGCCAACAGGCTAAGAGGCATGTCCCACTCCCAATCATACCTCTAAACCCCCCACACACATACACACAAAGCAAAAAATCTGGACAAATTTACTTCCTGGCAACCCCACATTTTTCATTTTTTTTTGTTTTATTTATTTATTTATTTATTTATTTTTTAAATGGGGATACAAAGGCTCATTTCTTAACTTGCAAAAATAGGGACAAATTTAAATATTTATCCTATGAACCAAAACAACCACTAGAAGAACAGGTCCCATCTAGCATGCATTTTCAAATAATATGAAGACCGAAACCCAGATGCCAGATACCTTCTACCAGCTTCAGTCTTCAGTTTTTTTGCCAGAAACCCACTAATCTCATCAGGAAACAGGCAAAAAACATGAGACAAAATTCTAGATACTCTCTGAACCTTTGGACAGTTGGCAGGAATGCACCCAACTCTCATCCTGGTCTGCACACCACTGTGGGCACCCTTACCCCTGAAATCAGACAGGTTACTATTAAATCCTTGCTTTTTCAATTAATCTTTTTTCTTCTTATTATGGGCAGTAATCTTGATTGCTCATAAGATAAAATGTTTACTAGGGGCTGTCCACACTATCTCTTGCACAGTGTTCTACAGTCTTCTTATTTGTTATTTATTTATTAGTTTATATATGCTCAATCTTTTATTTACATATTTATTTTTTACACTCTGATCTGGATGGCAATATGCGCCCACACACACATACACACACACACACACACACACACACACACACACACACACATACACACACACACACACATTACAAGGCCATCATTGTTGGCCCAACTACAGCCCTACTTCACCAACAAAACTGAATTGCTCCTAGCAGCCAACTTATTTACAATACCAAAATCTCCACCAGAAGGCTACAAAACCTTATAACTTCTCCCACATTAAAAGTAGCTCACATACCCTAAAGGCCCTTCATTCCTCAGCTAACAGACTCTAACCTGTCTTAAATTAACACCAACCATACCTTTCATAGGGTTACCAAAGACAGTGATGACCTACCTTAAGCTAAACAATAGTGTTAGCAAAACAGTAACAAAGCTATTATGTCTCTATGTAATATAAGCCTATGTTCGTCCCCTTATCCCCACAAATACCTCCCATTAAATAAAGAAACGCACACAGACATCAGCAATAATAAAATGTAACCAGAGACTAACAAACTATACAGTGCCCCATCAAATCACTTGGACCCTACAAAACAAATTTGCCTTGCAGTGCCAGAGACACAGACCTTACCCTATGCTGTCTTTGTAAGCCCCCCTCCAACTCTTTTCCTGACCTCATAATGACTAATCCCTTCTCTGCTTTCACCAGTCTATCTCTTCCTGACATTACATAAACTAACCTCCTCCCTTCACACTAAAACTGGCTCATTGACAAATCAGACTGCACTGCAAGCTCAGTTTTACAATAATAAATTAAATTGACATATTATTGCATTACTTGTGCGATATCATATTACCACTGTGGCTGAAATATTAATATTTAAAGCATTTACTGTTTGTTACTGTGACGGATCCACACAGTCTACCAGTTTTTGTTATGCCTCGAGCCACATATCACTGTGTATGTTTAATTATTGCTAGATTGATTATTGCTAGATTTTGATATGCCACTACCTCGCTATATGCTGCTAATATTGTAACAATACAATATGCTTAAGAAGCAGGCCTTGCTCACTGATTACTGGTATTACTGAACTTTTGTTAACTTATAAGTTGTTTATCAGCTTAAAAGATGTTTACCAGAATGTGGGGATTTCAAAGGGGAACTATATCACAAGTTTGTGAGCTAACTGTTCTTTGAAAAAGGGAAGTAGGGCACAAGACCAGACATTACGAGGCTTGTTTACAACTTAGGAAATGATCTGTAATTTTCTAAAATATTCCATCAACTCATGATGAGCTTGTAATGTCAGATTTTTCTACAATATTCCATCAACTCATGAAGACTATAAAAGCTCAAAGGCTAAAATGGAAATCATCATCATCCTGATTTGATCACAGCACCAGCCTGAACTGAGCATAGAGACATTTTCCCAGTGTCGGCCTTGCCTTGACTGAAAAGATAGCTGCACTAAATAGGATTGAAGTCTCCCTATCAGTGGCAAAGATTATTTTGTTTATGCATATGCTTGTAAGTACTTGATCTATTAGTTTTTCTGTTTATTTAGTATTTAGTTTTACTGTTTATTTAGAAAGTTTTCGCTTAATAAATTGTTAAGTTTGAGCCTTGGTGTCTTGTGTCATTTCTAATCCTGTATTAACCTCAGATTTTAAAGTAACAGACTAGTTCACTTGGCGTAGTCGGCAGGATCTGAGGTTTACAGTGGAAATGTCACAACAACAACCAATGTTTTTTCCTTTAAAACACATAGGCATAGGTAAGAAGGATGCTGCATCAGGCACCCCAAATAAGTTGGGCGTTGACACTAAGTTGACAGCATTATTTGGGAAGTGGGATTCTCTTGCTAAGGTATTAAGTCAAGTTTCACCCCCTCCTTCCCCAAAACCTTTGCAGGAAAGACCTAAGGCAGACCCTGATAGTCTAGCTAGGGCTTTATCAGAGCTAAAATTGGATGATAAGGGGGAAAAGGTGAAGAAAGGGGTGGGAGCAGCCAGATGGCCATTCTTTGAAGCAATTCAGTAATTAGACAGAGATGTAGAGAAACTAAAAGAAAAAGTTTTAGAATTAGAAGAGCAATGTAAATAACATACACATACACATAGACTGGATAGAGATGCCTTGGAGAAGGCAAACATGGCACTTGTTAAAGTAGGAGAGGAAGCTGAACACTGGAAATCTAATTCAGTGACTCTAGCTACTCAAATAATTCAACAGCGTAGACAACAAAATGGGAGAAAATTACACCATTCATCCTCAAGGCCTCGGGTTCGTGCTTTGCTGTGTAAGGCAGAGTTTGATCCCGAGAAGTGGGAAGGTGATCTCCCCTCAATGGATGAGGGTGATAGTGATTTTGAAATAGTAATTTCCCCATCAGTGGAGGCACACCCAGTTATTGAGAAAAAGGGAGAGTATACTGGGGGGGCAGTGCCACAACAATGGGTTGAGGTGCGGAGTTATACGCAAGCTGAATTATTTAATATAATCCAAATTTATAAGCAAAAGCCAGGGGAAACTGTTTTAGCATGGTTTCTTCGAGTTTGGGACACAGGGGGAGAAGCGGTGTCTCTAAATGCTGAAGAGATGCACCAATGTGCATGTTTGGTGTTTTACTCATGTTTAAAGCAAATAGTAAACAATGTGAATCATGATGATCCCCAGGTGAATACACTGGTGGTGTGGTTAGCCTCGGCTTTCCGCACTACTTGGCCTGATGCTACAGCAGTAGCTGACGAACATAAGCCTTGGAAAACAATAGAAGAGGCAATACAGCAGTTAAGAGAAATGGCTATGTCAGCTACCATTTATTCACTGGAATTAAGGAATGGGACATTAGTGCTTCCGAAAGGACCAGATGCACAAATTATGACTAGCAATATGAGGAGCAAATTGATCAAAAATGCACCACAGTGGTGGAAAGGGCAGCTGATGGCTGCCCTGGCAGGCTGTGTATGTCAGCAGATATGGGATGTAATAGCCACACTAAATCAAATGGCAGAACTAGTGGAAGAAAAAGAACAGAGAAAAGCTAGAAAGGCAAATGCGGAGAAATCAAAAGATAAGTCCGGAGAAAAAGTTACAAGAAAGCAAATGTTTCTGGATCTGTTAAGGTGGGGGGTTGAAGCTGCAGAAATAGATGGGATAGCTACTGAGGAATTATATAAAAATGGAAGCAAAAACAAAAAGAAAAAGGTTCAAGTTCTGAGAGTAAAAAGCAAACCCCTACAAAAAGTCCAACTAGAAGTACCACTGAAGGGAAGGTAGGATGGAATCAATTATATCCTGACATCCTTACTGATAAGGAGCTAGCACAGTGGCAAAAGGGGGAATTTAATGATGAGAGAGATTGGGGAGGAAAGGAATGGAGAATCCCCGTTGAAAAAACAGAGACAAATTGACTAGTAGGCGGGTCCCCAGTAGCTAGGGGTACAGTAAGAGCAATTACACCTGGGGACTGACACCCTTACGTACCCCTTACCATTTTTTGGAGGGGAGGGCCACAACATGTGATGGCTCTGGTAGACACAGGATCAGAAGTAACCATTTTTGCAGGCAACCCCCACTGATTTCGTGGACAGTATGTAGAAACTGATGGTTATGGAGGGGCAAAGACACTAGGTACCAAAACCAAGATTAGGATAACTTTTGGGGATGGTATTCCTATTTACATTGAAGCAGTAATAGCTCCAGTACCTGAACACATTTTAGGAATAGATGTGCTAAAGGGTAGAACATTGGAAACCACTGTACCATTTAGGTTTGGAGTGCGGCATTGTTCAGTCAACGCAGTTAAGGCTATAGTTCGAGGCAATGCTAAGTGGGAACCGCTTTATTTTCCCACACCTAAAACAATAGTGAACATCAAACAATATCATATCCCAGGTGGGCACGCTGAGATCACTGAGACGATCCAAGAACTGCTTCGGGTTGGCATACTTGAGCCAAACATGAGTCCATTCAACAGTCCGGTATGGCCAGTAAAGAAACCTGATGGATCATGGTGAATGACTGTAGATTATCGAGGTCTGAACAAGGTGGCCCCACCCTTAGCGGCAGCTGTTCCAGACATTGTTACGATTGTGGAAAGATTGTCTTCATCTGCTGGACCATATCATGCAGTTTTGGATTTAGCAAATGCGTTCTTCTCCATTCCGATAGCAGAAGAAAGCAGAACCCGATTTGCTTTTACCTGGGAGGGGAGGCAGTATACCTTCCAAGTGTTACCACAGGGATATCTGCACAGCCCTACCCTGTGTCATGGACTAGTGGCTAGAGACCTAGCCAAGTTACAGCTGGACAAAGTGACTATTTTCCATTACATTGATGACATAATGATTACTGGAGAAAAATCTGATGTGGATATTGCACTAAAAACTGTAATTCAGCACCTTCAGAACAGAGGGTGGGCTATAAATGAGAATAAAACACAACAAGGGACATCAGTAAAATTCCTTGGTATGATTTGGAATGGAGCAAAAAGGGAAATTCCTGCAGCAGCACTAGAGAGTATTCAGAAAATTGCAGTCCCAAAAATGAAACAGCAGGCACAGGCCTTCTCAGGAGCAATGGGCTTTTGGAGAGCATCTGTACCTCACCTCGGACTGATTTTGCGACCCATTCACTATGTAACTAGGAAAAAATGTGACTTTCAGTGGGGTCCCAAGCAACAAACGGCTTTTGAAGAAGCAAAAATGGCTCTACAGCAGAGTGTGGGGTTGGGCCCTGTTAATCCACAGCAACCTTTTATCCTTGAAGTAACAGTTGCCAATAATGTTATGTCTTGGGGGCTGTGGCAGAAGGATGACACTGGGAAAAAGAGACCCTTGGGATTTTTTGTCCAAGTCCCTGAATGGAGCGCAGGTGAGATATAGCCCCCTTGAACAGCATGTACTAGAAGTGTACACAGCATTGATTCATGTGGAAGGAATAACTAAACAACAAACAGTGACAGTTAAGATAGACTACCCAATCCAGGGGTGGTTACGAGATAATACTTTGATGAAAACCCTGACAGCACAATCTTCGACTGTACAGAAGTGGAAGTGGTATTTACAGGAAAGGGCCAACATCGTGCCTGGAGTGTCTCAAGTACAACAACAGTTGGCTGGACTGGTAATTCTGGATGATGCTGATGCAATAGAACAACAGTGACATGTGCTTCCAAAATCCCCAATCAACGAGCATTACCATTTGATAATTTAGATGCAGAAAAACAGAAATTTGCATGGTTTACTGATGGTTCGGCCAAAATTAGATCAAATGGTAGGACCTGGACTGCATTGGCTTATTGCCCACGAACAGAAACTGTGTTATTCGACGAAGGTACTGCCGGTTCAAATAATCAGGCAGAATTATGAGCTGTTGCCCTGGTCATCTATAGTTTATCACCTGGAGATGAAGCATACATCTATACTGACAGCTGGGCAGTCTTTAAGTGATTGACAACCTGGTTATCTGCCTGGCAACAACAGGATTGGAAGATCCATGGCAGTCCTCTATGGGGAGGCTCAGAAGACTGGCAACGAATTTGGGAAAAAGCTCAATGATGCAAAATCAGTGTTGGACATGTAGATGCCCATGCATCACTTGTAACAAATGAAAGGAGGCATAACCAGCAGGTAGATAAGACGGCCATGGTACGTGTTGCCTGAGAGAAAGCCGAAAGTGCTAGTATGGCAAGATGGGCCCATGATCAGAGTGGGCATTTGGGAAGAGATGCGACAATAGAATGAGCACAAAGGCATGGTATGCAGTTGAATAAGGAAATAACTACAGATGTTATAAAGCAGTGTGAAATCTGTCAAAGAAATAAACAAAAGCAACTGCAAGCAGAAGCATGCAGACACATTCACAGAGGTAGTCGTCCAGCACAAATCTGGCAAATAGACTTTATTGGTCCTTTACCACTGGATCAAAATCAGCAATACTGCCTGACGATGGTGGACACTTATTCAGGATTACTAATGGTGTCCCCATGCAAAAAGGCAAACCAGCAAGCAGTGTTAAAAAGATTGAATAAATTATGTATGACATATGGGATTCCCACTGAAATCCAAAGTGACCAAGGCAGCCACTTTTCCGGAGCAGAGGTTCAAGAATGGACAAAGGAAAATGGAGTTTGATGGGTGCTGCATATCCCATATCATTCTCAAGCTGCTGGTTTAATTGAAAGGTATAATGGGCTCCTTAAAGAACAAATTCGAAAGAATATGAATGAAGGTATTAGAATTAGCTGTGAGTCAGCTGAATAATAGACCTCAGAAGCATCAAGGAACTCCCTTGCAAATGCATATAAATGACATTCGGTCCAACTGCTGTGTTTTGAAAATAGAAAAGCTGAACCCAAATGCCATATACCATCTTTTGACAAATACTGATCAAACTTGGTTCTGGCTATGTGCATTGACTGAACAAAGAGTGCCAGCACAAAATATAGTATTAGTTGAGACAGGTTGGAAACTCTTTCTCCCAGAGGGGGAAAAAGGACTATTAGGAGAGAATTGGGAGGTTTTTACATTATGGGAGCCAGAACAAGAAATGATAGTGAAGGCTATCAATTTAGATAACAAGACACAGGGGATTCAAAAAGGACAACCTTTAGTAGAAATCTGTATGCATCAAGATGCTGTTATTTTACTACAAGACTGTGATAATAAACCAAGCAAATGGCGGGGAATGAAAGTTATAGTGACCCCACCCAATCAGCCAAATGAACATGGAACTGTAATTTGTGATGGACCTGGTGATACTGTTTTAGTATTACTTGATTCTGCTAAACAACCGTTGTACTTTCCTCTCCATAGATTATTGCCACTGATTGGGAAGGAGCCAACCTTTTCCGACGACAACACTTAGATGGGCCATATGACTGTCTTGATCCTATCCCTCTATTTGAAGGGGAAGATGTTGCAAATCTAACAGCTGACTGTGATTTTTATTGGAAATTGGTAGACCATCTATATGCAGTGACACCCAAACCTGCCTTAACTTGGAACATCACTCAGACGGAAAGCATTACAACTGTATGTAGACTGAACTGTGATAGACATCCTGAAAAATGTGTTTCCAACCCTTTCAGAGATCTGTACCAAAGGCTAAATGAGTTGGGATTTCCACTAGCCAAGTCTCCATTAGATTCCTCCTGCATAGCTGAATTTCAAAGGGTAAATGACACCACGGAAACCCTATCTCCGGATTTGGAAATATATGCCATGGACAATAGTTCAACTGTATTTGATGGTTTGGGACATGTGGTAAGGTATACCAGAAGATGTAAAACTGTAAGTAGCGGAGTTATACAACGTATTAAAATGATAGTTAACATGTCAGCAGTTGATATTACCACCAGGTATCCACATTGTAAAATTGTACAATTATAGCCGGTTAATTCCTTGCATATCAAATACAGACATTACAAATATAAAAGAAGTAAACGTGATGTTATAAGGTATTCTTGGTACTGCACTAGGTGCAGTTGGAACAGGGACTGGATTCCTAAACAGTGTAGATATAGATACCTTACATAGCAAATTGAGCCGTTTGGGCACTGACCTAAATATGGCCTTTAAGCTACTAGCAGACCATGATCCCGAGCTGGGACAAAGGACTGTAGACGGTATTTTAACTCAAACTGTCTTGTGGAGGTGGATTGAACATACAAATATATATACAGAACAGATTTTAAATAACCTCACAGCTGAAGTAAATCAGACTTTTTGTATCTTATCTCAGTTGGCTGCCAACCAGCAATATTTGCAATTCACTAAAACTTGGGGGGGGCTAAAAAGGCAGCCCATTGGCAAAAGGAACTGCAACTGTATCATTGGTTAAAGCCAATAGATTTTGCATGTGAAAATAAGTCATGTATACTAATTTTTGACTATCTTGTTAGTAAAAAAGGGACAAAGCAGGTTTGTCCATTTGTTACATTGCCCTTGCAATTTGGAAATAATTGGTGGGTACCTCAAACTGAATCTACTCTGATTGATTATAATGATGTACCCATTGATGTGGCAGGTTGTGAAACCTGGCCCCATGGGTGGGTATGCATGATGGTGAAAAGGAAGCCTCACCCATGCTTACATAATGGAACTGGGGAATGCACCTGGCACAGATATGTAGTAAATGGTACAGACATCTACCAGCTAAATGATACCACTGTTTGTGTGATATCCTCCTGTAAATTAGCCTGGAGCGATGGGATAATCACAACTGGTGGAGCATACTGTAAAAGTAATATCCATGCAATTATTGATTTTTATACTGGAGAACTGATTAGACTGACTAGATGGATGGACGTCACATTTAATGCTAGCATAGAACCATTACACACTTTAAAAGGCCACCCAGACTTTCAACAGATTAAGCAGGAAGGACAAACAGTGTTGCAACTTATAAATAAAACACTAAACGATGCGCAGCAAACAGTGATTAAAATGATTAAAGACAAAGGTACCATTGTAAAAATTGCAAATGAAATACAAGGCATAACTGTTTCGCATTGGTATGATATTTTTATGTGGTCATCTAAAGCTTCAGTGTGGTTTAATTTTTTATTGCATCCTTTACTTTTGACCACAATAGTTTCAGTGTTATTTTGCATAATATCATGCTGCATTTATTGTAAAGTGATGAGAAGGTACAAACTGATGTTGTCAGTTTTAACTCTTATAAGGGATACACAGCATACGTTGCTCGATGCAAGGGGAGGCCTGTGACGGATCCACACAGTCTACCAGTTTTTGTTATGCCTTGAGCCACATATCACTGTGTATGTTTAATTATTGCTAGATTGATTATTTCTAGATGTTGATATGCCACTACCTCGCTATATGCTGCTAATATTGTAACAATAGAATATGCTTAAGAAGCAGGCCTTGCTCACTGATTACTGGCATTACTGAATTTTTGTTAACTTATAAGTTGTTTATCAGCTTAAAAGATGTTTACCAGAATGTGGGGATTTCAAAGAGGAACTATATCACAAGTTTGTTAGCTAACTGTTCTTTGAAAAAGGGAAGTAGGGCACAAGACCAGACATTACGAGGCTTGTTTACAACTTAGGAAATGATCTGTAATTTTCTAAAATATTCCATCAACTCATGATGAGCTTGTAATGTCAGATTTTTCTACAATATTCCATCAACTCATGAAGACTATAAAAGCTCAAAGGCTAAAATGGAAATCATCATCCGGATTTGATCACAGCACCAGCCTGAACTGAGCTTAGAGACATTTTCCCAGTGTCGGCCTTGCCTTGACTGAACAGATAGCTGCACTAAATAGGATTGAAGTCTCCCTATCAGTGGCAAAGATGATTTTGTTTATGCATATGCTTGTAAGTATATGATCTATTAGTTTTTCTGTTTATTTAGTATTTAGTTTTACTGTTTATTTAGAAAGTTTTTGCTTAATAAATTGTTAAGTTTGAGCCTTGGTGTCTTGTGTCATTTCTGTATTAACCTCAGATTTTAAAGTAACGGACTAGTTCAGTTACTGTATCTTTTTTGTCTGTTTGTAAAAAAAAAAAAAAAATGCAAAAAAACCCCCCAAAAAATCCTTGTTTTCCCGCCTTTCCTGAACTAGATAAGTCCAGTCTTCAGATTTTGTGGATCTCTGGGCTGTGTCATAGTTCCTGTTTTGTCCATATCCTTATTTGAATAGGAGGAAGCTTCTTTGTTCACCAGTGGGAGTGGGGAGCACTGAGCAGCCTATTTGTCCCTGAATGAGTGGTTCCAGCCCAGGAACTTGTAGTTTATTGGCTGTTTTGGGCCATTTCCTAGCTCTTTCTAACCCTGTGCTATAAAGCCTGCTTTAGTCTGCTTTTGCGGTTGTATACGACTCAGCACAGCTCCTCAAGGTGTCCAACAGAGTTCTACAAGCAGCAGAGAGTGGAAGAGTGACTTTCCTTTGATTTTTCTGGCTTTCCATTTTTCGACTGCTGTATTTCGACTGTATTTTGCCTAAAAGCGTATTTTTATTACTTAACTAGCTCTGCAAGTTGATTTACTGTATTTCTGTTTGCTTCTGAACTGTTTTGCACTTTAAAAAGTTTGTTTTTGATTAATTTAACTGGTAGGCTACACACTCAAGTGCACTAGCCGATTTAAAGCATTTACTGTTTGTTACTGTATCTTTTTTTGTCTGTTTGTAAAAAAAAAAAGCAAAAAAAAATCCTTGTTTTCCCTCCTTTACTGAACTAGAATAGTCCAGTCTTCAGATTTTGCTGATCTCTGGGCTGTGTCATAGTTCCTGTGTTGTCCATATCCTTATTTGGATAGGAGGACGCTTCTTTGTTCACCAGTGGGAGTGAGGAGCACTGAGCAGCCTATTTGCCCCTAAAGGAGTGGTTCTAGCCCAGAAACTTGTAGTTTCTTGGACGTTTTGGGCCATTTCCTAGCTCTTTCTAACCCCTGCTATAAAGCCCGCTTTAGCGTGCTTTTGTGCGCTTTTGCGCAATTTTGCGTGAAGTTGCGCATAGCGCAGCATCGGGTAGCGCCGGTTAATCAAGTTTAAACTATTTCTGGCTCCGCTAAATCTGCTCTTCAGTTTTTCCCTTAGAACTGCTCTACTTTCAATCTAAACAGTCAATTCTCTATCTGAAAAGCCCAGCACTTGCTCCTAAAGCATTTTTACACAGGTAAAGCACTCTTAAACAAAAAGAAAGCACTACATCCACCTACAATCCCCTTGAGTACCCATTTCCCTATAGGTCCTTTCTGACTCAGTTACACAGCAATCCCTTACACTATTCTAGCATGTTGAAGGGTCAATTACTGGCATCCTCTCCAGTTCAGCTGGTGAATCTGGGAATCTTGAGGAAATGTTACAACTGCCTCATGTACACAGACAACCCTATCCTCCTCCCAACAAATACAAATATATGTGAGAGATGCAACTATATAGCCAAACTGGAGGCTGAGCTCTCTCGACTCAGTACTGGCAAAACCAGTCAGGAGGAGAAGGTAACCACACACACCACAAACCCAGTCTCACATAGATCTATCACAACTGCAAACCAAACACATAAACACACAAAAACATACTCAGAGACTCTAATTAAAAATCTATCAAAACAACAGAGGCCTCCAAAGCAGACATCCAGGCAACCACTACCTCAAAACATAGCACATGCAACACATAGTTCACAAAGTCAGTGTGCCAAACAGTCACAGCCCTTAAGGCCAAACAACTTGCCTGATACACTTGTAATAGGTGAGTCCATAGTCATACACATTGACGTCCCGCTCACCAGACTGAACAAGGAAAGGGTTACATTAAGCTGCCTGTCGGGTGCTAGAATCTGCCACATAACAAAAGCACTCAGGTCACTCCAAAGCAAGTACAAATATGACTCAGTCATTGTCCATGCCGGTGTGAATGACCTGAGACGTACATCAGTGGACTACATGAAAAGAGACATAGTGGAGCTCTCTGATTATGTAGCCCAGGCCGGTATGACCCTGACCCTGAGCAGCATCTTACCCTCACCAAGAATGATGCCACAGTACAAAGACAAAATGATTAGCTATAACAATTGGCTCAATTACTGGTGTCATTCTAAGGGGATCCTATGTCTGTCTGCTTGGGGTGACATGCTTGACAAGCCACGCTGCTTCACAAGGGATGGCTTGCACCTGTCACCCCTGGGCTTCTGGATATTGGACAAGACTCTTGCCACCCCCATAGTGCCTTTTTAGGCAAGGCTAAAAAGACAAACCCACCTCCCTAGAAAACACAAGTGGAAAAAAACTAAGGGTAATGCTGCTCAACGCCAGAAGTCTAAACCTCAAGATGCACGCTCTTGAAGCCCTCCTCAGTATGGAGAACATCGATGTCTGTGCAGTGACTGAAACCTGGTTCAAGGCTCCTGAGAGCACCCCAGCACTACCAGGTTACACCTCATATCATGCTTTTGGCCCCAAAACTTGGACTGAACCACAAAAGGAGGGGGAGTATCCATATTCATCAAAGATACCCACACCTCCAGGTTAGTGGCAATGCACGAAGGATCGGAGACCATCCATGTGCAACTAACCGTAGGCAAAACTGCCCTACAGTTTGTAGCATGTTACAGACCACCCTCTCAAACTCAGGAACCCCAATCAGCCTTCCTGAAGACACTGGAGAGTATGAATGTCTCTCCAAATACCATCATATTGGGAGACTTCAACTACCCAAACATAGACTGGGAGCATTACTCAAGCCTCAACACCCTAGCTCAAAGGTTCCTAGAATTCATAAACTCAAATGCGATGGAACAACTAGTCACCACTCCCACAAGAGGAGATAATATACTAGAAATGATCATCACAAACATCGGGACACAATGCTCCACACCAGAAGTATACCCCTCATTGGTGAGATCAGACCATAAATTAATCTCACTGGAAATCCACATCCCGCCCCCACCCCCAGCACAAAAGACCACAGTGAAGAATTTCTCAAAAGCTGACTTCACACTTCTTAAGACTGAAGTGGTATCCATCAAGGCCCCTGGACCAGTGGAAACCACAGCCCACACCGCTGAATCCTTTATAAACACTTTCTATGGACACCTTCAAGAATGCATGGATCATGCAATCCCAAATAAAACCAAGACCCATTCCCCCAAAGGTGGGCGTCCTGTCTGGTGGACCCCAGCCATTAACAAGCTTTACAACAGGAGGAGGAAGCTATTACATGACAGAGCAAAATGCCCAAAAGGGAAGGCATCTCTGATCAGTACTAGCAAAAAACTACAATCACTCATAAAATCATCCAAGGCCAACTTTGAGAGAAAAACCGCAAAAGACACTAAAGACAATCACAAGGCCTTCTTTAGTTATGTTAGAAACCTGGGTGGAAACTCCCAGATATGCTCAGAGTTAGTCCAAAATGACAAAAAATACATTGAACCCACAGACATTGCCAACATACTGGCAGACAGGTTCAGTGCAAACCCCCCCCCCAAAAGGAGAAATAGCTATCCCAGCAGAGTGTAGCCTCCCTGACATCTCAAATGCCCAGTTGAGAGCTGCCCTCTCCAAAGCTAAAAACACAGCATCAATGGGACCAGACAGTGTCCTGGGTTGCATGCTACATGAAGTAAAAGAGGATCTAAACCCGCACATAAGGCTGCTGTTTAATATTAGTCTTACTACAGGATACGTACCCAAAGAATGGCGTACAGCAACAGTGGTCCCACTCCACAAAGGAGGTGCTTCTATGGACCCTGGAAATTACCACCCCATAAGCTTGACAAGCCTGGTCTGCAAAGCTATGGAGAGGATCATTATGGAACTCATAAACAAAGACATTGGAGACGTACAGACACTGGATCCTACCCAATTTGGCTTTGCCAAGGGCAGATGCTGCCTTTTGAACCTGGTCGACTTTTTTGAAACAGTCACTAAGGCCATTGATGAGGGTAAGGCAGTTCACACAGCCTACCTTGATCTTGCAAAAGCCTTCGACACAATACCCCACTCGGGCATCATAGACAAGATCACCAGCTTAAATGTAAACCCATATGTCATAAGATGGGTTGCAAACTGGCTCAAGGACAGAACCCACAAGGTCAGAATTACTGGAGCCATGTCAGACTCTAAGCCAGTCACAAGCGGTGTCCCACAGGGCTCGGTCCTGGGACCCCTCTTGTTCGGCATTTATTTTTCCGAGGTGCAAGCAAACATAGGTGGATTGTGGCTGACAAAGTTCGCAGATGACTGCAAACTGGGCACCATAATTGATACTCCAGCGGACACAAGCATCCTTCAGAAAGGCCTCATAGACATGGATAACTGGTGCCAGAGCCATAGCCTTAAACTGAATGCCAAAAAATGTATAGTCATACCCTTTGGGAAAAACAAAGTACCCACAAATTACCACATAGGTGGTAATCCATTAATCGGAAGAAGTAATCAGGGACCTAGGGACCCAAGTTGACAGTAACCTCTCATTTGACACTCACATTGCCAAGGTGGTTAGGAAGACCTTCTATATTACCCACCTTATCATGAAAGGATTCACATCTAGATCAAGAGAGGTCATTGTTCCCCTATACTCTTCCCTTATCAGGCCCATAATTGAGTACAATGCCCCATTTGGGATGTACCTTACCTGACACCTGCAGCAGTTAGAAAGACCCCAAAAGTACCTCACCAAGAGGATCAAGGGTCTCAAACATATGTCATATGCTGCCTGGCTGAAGAAACTCCAGCTCTATTCAGTCATATACCGCCTACTCAGAGGCGATCTATGCCTGACGTACAAGGCCATGTCCAATCCGGAATTAATGGACATGCTCCACCTCAAAAAATCCAAATCCACCAGAGCCACGAGAGTGAGAGATTTGAACTTCAACACAGAAATAAATAGGACATGCTGGAGGGACAGATTCATAACCCAGAGGCTCCCTACACTCTGGAACAGAATCCCAGTCCATGTTAGGCAGAGCCCCTCACTGACTCTCTTCAAGAGAAATCTTGATGAGTGGATGGGAGATCGTAGGTTTACCCCGGGGGTCATCTCTGTGTCACTACTAGACAGAGGCACAGTAAACTAAACCCTAAATGGGCATAGTATTCTCATTCTAAGGGGTGGTGAAAGCCACACACACTCTGGCTAGGCTTATAAATGCCCTAGAGCAGATAGCCTAGTATGAACCTATGAACCTATGACCATTTTATATTGAAGTACATGATAAATAACTTTCATATTTTTAATTTTTTTCTGTAACTTTAATGTTTTTTGTGATGCACTGAATTGTTTTCAGGCTGGCTATAAAACTGCATTCTCAGAATTCTAGGTCTGGCAAAGGTTGTCCAGACAGGAAATCTGTAGATGTCAGAGATATACCACTCAGGTTAGGTGTGAAAAAAATTACGTTTGCTCATCTTTTCCTTTAGCTGCTCCTGGGCTTTGGCATTGCATTATCTTTTTTACCATGCAGCCTATCCAGTTCAGGTCTCAAAGTGTCACTGAATAAGACCCCACCCCACCCCTACCCCCAATTACTTATGTGTCCCTTCCCTCCACTGTTTCTTTACAGATACTGAAAAGATTGTAAAAAAAATATGAATCACTGTATTTTGGGCATATACATTTTGCACTTACCGAGTTTATATTTCCGTATGATCTATCTCCCCGCTGTGCTTATGTTACATGGTTCAGTTATAACCTTCAGACTGTTGTTGAACAGAATCATCACTGACTGTGAGCTGTTACCATATATGTAAATTCCTTTTGTTGGAACTTATGCATCATGTTTATCTTCAGTTTTGTCTCCTGTAACAGTACTATTTGAGATTTTGAATATTTTAACTTCTCGAATATCCACTTATGTTTATGGGGTGAGAGCACCATACCACATTCTAAGACATGAAATTAATTAATAGTGCTTGCCTGTTACATCCTGTTCTCTTTACCTCCTTTTTCTGATCTGTCTTACCTGCTGCAATCTGAATTAGTGAACTGACCCCCTAGACTTAACTATAACTCCTTGGGCCATTCTATATATCTGTCCACTGGGTGGGGTTGGCATAATGATTAATGTTTTCACCTCACAGACACAAGGCACAGCATTTGATTCTGACCTTGGGTTACTGGCTTGGCTTAAAATGGTCCTTTAGTGAAGTTAGCCTATATTCACCTATATGACCTAAGAAATGACCAAGCAAGCTGACCCCCCCCACCAGCAAATGGTTTCTTTCCTCAAGTTCCCCTACTCTAGCACAAAGTCAAAATATGATATAATGTGTATACGTTTGAAACAGAACAACACATGAACTAGAACATATTATATTATATTTACAGATCTTTAATGATGTACATCATGCATTGGAGAAAACTGCATTTGATAAACAACACATCACACTCACTTTGCTGCATCAACATTTACGTACGTATCAAGTATTTTAAAAGTGCAGTGGCCATTCTGATTATATTTCACACAGTTTCTATGCCAACTATTGTAAAACCTGTACATTATTGCATTTTTAAATGTATTCACATGCTGCGAGTGTAGTGATCTGATTCTCTGTCACTCTCACAAATAATGTTTCCTTCCATTTGCTACTTTGTGTGCGGGAAGCTTACATCTAACACAGTTATGCCCAGAATGCTCTGCAGGCCATTCAAATCAGAACCCACAGGGATTCCAAAGCTGTGTATCACATGAAGGGGCAGTATGCTGTAACATTAGTTATTTATATCTGGGGAGATTCAATAAACCCTAATGTTACCAACAAGTTTTGGATTCAGTAAGCACAGTGTAGAGGTGTGCACCCCCCCACCCCCGCAAACAAGGTAAACACTGTGACATGCTAATTACAGCATAAACAGCTGAATTACATGCTAATCAATCAAGCCAGCATGGTTGAACTATTCAACAAGCTATAAATCTACCATGTAGACTCCATGCTGTTTTTTTTCTGCAAATTCCCAAACTTTTGGAATATAGCCATGGAAAGGAGTCTACATGGACAGAATGTAAAGGGCTACTGCTGCTTTAATTCATTTGTATGTGCTAAAGGCCAAAGCCAATGCTGCTGCTAATTGGCATAGGCCAAAAAGGAGAAGAGTTTTCAGGCCTCATTTAACTTTTCACTGCTTACATGATTTGGAAATTGTAGAGCGCTACAGAGTGCATAGGTGCACATTACAGTAACTCTGTGACCTCTGCCATCTTCGACTGAGAACCAGAGCCAACCAAGGGGACCCCATCTCAGGGGAGACAAATGTATGTGTAGCACTTAGAATCTTAGCTACAGGTACATTTGAAAGACCAACAGAGGACATGCTCGGGGTGTCACAGGCATCAGCACACAGGATCCTCCACCAATCCCTGAATGCTATGCTCTAACATGCCAGTGACCACATATATTTTCCCCATAGTTTTGAGGAGAGGGCCAGAGATATGCAGGAGTTCTTTCATATAGTAGACTACCCAGAAGTACTGGGTGCCATAGATTGCACACATATAGAACTTAAGGCACCAGCCAGGGAACAGGGTAGGCTCTGCATAAACAGAAAGGGCTGCCATTCTGTCAACTGCCAAGTTGTGTGTAATGCCAAGGGAATTATCTTGAATGTGTGTGCTGGCATCTCTGGCAGTTACCAAGACTTACATATCTGGCATACGTCCAACCTGTACCAAATGTTTGCTAGGAGGATATCGTACAGGGTCATTTACTGGGGTCTATATTACGTGACCAAATGATCACAATAGCGAACCCTCTAAAAAGGGAAAATGCAGCACATCGGAATCATTATTGTGGGGGGGGAGTTGCACCCCCCACCCCACTAAATATACTGTATATACCAACTCCAAGATCACACTACAGTGAGGAAAGGGCAAATATTCCATTCTTCACTTTACTGTGATCTCACAAAAAGCACTTCGATGTGTGGCATTTTCGCTCTTTAGAGCGTTTGTTATTGTGATCATTCGATCACGTAATATAGACCCTATTTACTGGGGGGTGGGTGCAGGCTATGTACTGGAATTGTGGTTGATGACACCCATCAGAAATTCACACACACCCATGGAAGAATGCCATAATGAGGCAGATGATCAAATCAGAAATATCATAGGGCATGTGTTTGGGCTGCTAAAGTCATGGCTCCAGTGCCTAGATACATAGGTTCATAGGTTCATAGGTGTGTACTAGGCTAATGGCCCTGGAGCCTTTCCAAGCCTAGTCCATAGGATTATCCTGGCATCATGCCACCTGACCTTAGTTCCCAGTGCCCTGCAGTACAATCCATGGACATGTAGAGAAATACTCACAGTATGTGCCATACCACACAACATCATCCTGCAAAAACAGCTTCAACAGGATCAGCAAGGAGAAGGGCCACACATCCCATGACCAATGCCAAGGTCACCACAATCACAGGCAGACAAGGAGTCAGAGGGGGAACCATCAGCTCCTGTGGGTGTAGTCAGACACAGGCATGCTCAGTATGCCCTTGCATTAGCCAAGAGACAATGCAATGCACACTCACTCACTACCTAGAGGCCTAAAACTTTCCTCCTACACACATGCATATGGTAACATTGATGCCAGGCAACTCACAAAACCTTTGCCTTTCCATGTATTGGCTGTCTACTGCTTGCATCAGACAGACTCAGCCCTGAACTACAACCATGTCAGCTACTGCATTTACAAGGTAAGTCTTGAACCTGGAGTGTATTGTGTAATAATATGATTGACTGGCATAAACTTGTATTTCATTAATAAGGTTCATAGATTCATAGGTAGGTACTAAGCTATCAGCCTAAAGGCCTAAGTAAGGCTAGCCAACAAGGTTCCCTGGCTTACATCACCCAAGAAAGTTAATTTCCTGTGCCCCTGTTGAGCAGAGCCACAGACGTGATCACCAGGGTATATTTTCCATTTCCCATCCACTCATCAAGATTCTTCTTGAAGAGTGCTAATGAGGAACTTTGCTTGAATAGATTGGTCGCTTGTTCCAGAGTATAGGAAGACTCTGGGATAGGAATTTATCCCTCCAGCATGTCCTGTTTAGTGTGGTGACAAGGTTTAGGTCCCTAGAGCATGTAGCTCAGAGGAATTTCTTTAGGTGTAGCATGTCCAACAGCTCTGGGTTTAGCATAGATTTATATGTTAGGCAGAGATCTTCTCAGAGTAGGCAATATACTACAGACTAAATCTGGAATTTTTTGAGACGGTCAGTGTAAGGCATCTGTTTGAGACCAGTAACCCTCTTTGTAAGGTACTTCTGTGGCATTTCCAGCTGCTGCAGATGTCTTGTGAGGTACATTCCAAAAGGGGCATTGTACTGTATAATGGGTATAATGAGTGCCAAGTATAAGGGAACAATTTTTTTTTCCTGGATGAGAACCCTTTTGCGATGAGGTGTGCCACATAGAAGGATTTCCTGACTACTGTGGCAATGTGATTATCAAAGGAGAGGCTACTGTCCACCTGGGTCCCAAGGTCTCTTATCACACATTCGGCGTTAAGTAGACTGCCATTTATGTGGTAGTTCATGGGTACAGAGTTTTTGCCAAAGGGGATGACAATTCACTTTTTGGCATTGAGCTTGAGGCCATGCCTCTGGCATGACTATGGCTCCTAGTTTGCAGTCATCTGCGAACTTCATTAGCCAGAGGCCTTCTGTGTTAGCCTGTACTTCAGAGAAGTAGATAACAAACAGGACAGGTCCTAGGACTGAACCCTGTGGTACTCCACTTGTCACTGGTTTGAAGTCAGATTTGGATTCTGCAACTTTTACATTGTGGGTTCTGTCAGTGAGCCTTTTGGCAACCCATCTTGTAATGTAGGGATTTATACCTAGTTTAGTGAGTTTAGCTATAATTCCAGAATGGGGGATGGTGTCAGAAGCCTTGGCGGGGTCAAGATAGGCTGTGTGAACCACATTACCCTTGACTATGGCTTTGGGGACTGGTACTGTAAGGAAGTAAAAGGTGGGGGATTATTACAGTAATGATCTTAACATGAGACAGTAGAGACTTATGTGACTTATATGTGTCCATTATTAAGTAGTAGGCCTCAGGCATCAAAGATTCACACAGTCATACCCCTCAAAAGTAGTGCTGGTCACTGCATGGCCTCAGTTTAGCACCATGCATTTGTACTGGAAAAATCATTATTTATTTAACATTTGTTAACCAGGAAAGTCTGACTTGGAACAAAGTCAATTTTCAGTGGAAGCCCGGAGAGAAACGCTCCAGATCCATGTCTTTCTAATGTGGGACAAAACCTGAGCACCTGGTGGAAACCGACACAAATGCAGGGAGGATATGCAGACTCCGCACAAAAGGCATCCCAGATGAGAATTGAACTGGAGTAGCTCTTGCTGTGAGGCGACGTTACCACTGCACCACTGTGCCATCAACTGTGCTGTTAAAGAGAGAAGTTAGAAAGTAAGGATACATATTGCAGTTTCTGATTTCACAACCCGCACAAGATCATTCACAATAAATTTGGGAAAATTTGATGCTATCAACTGTCTAAATTTCCAAGGCTAATATAAGTCAAAGGTAGAAATATCAGTCCAACACCACAAACACAGATATACTAAGCAGCAAGTCAGCTATGCACCCTGAGCATCAGACACAAAGCTTATTCATCCTTGAATCCAAAAAATAGAAAACAGGGATATGGCACAGTTATCATCACTTGCACAGGGTGTTGTTTGGGGAGCCAGGAGGCCTAGGCTGACACAAAAGGTTGGTGAGTGTTTGTGAGTAAGAAAGAGAAACAGGCAGGACATTTGGATAAACCAACAAATGGCCAGTGAGACAAAATGAGTTTTAAGTTGCAAGGCTGAACCATTTAACTGTTTTGTGTGCGTGTGTGTGTGTGTGTGTGTGTGTGTGTGTGTGTGTGTGTGTGTGTGTGTGTGTGTGTCAGTAGGGGTCCTCCAAGTGAAACTGATGTGCGAATGTCTGCATGAACACAGCCATGCTCTGTGCAGGTTCTACATCTTGGTATGTCGGACAGGTGTGAGCTGTGCATGTTAGAAGTGGCAGTTCATTATTGTTATTAGTGACCACAAGAACTGGCTCTACCAGGAGTTGCACTGGCACCACCATGCCCACAGTCTGATGCACTGCTGCTACCTGAATGTGACTGATGTCTGCTGGAAGAGCTCCCATCACAGCGATGACCAGGACCATGACCCCATGGCCTGCCACATCTGGGTGTGGATAGCACACTCACAGATGGAGCAGTGGAAGTTATGCCAGTATGTCAGTGTGATTGGGCACTGCCACATTGGCTAACAGTAGATGATGTGACTGACCTGCACCCATGAGGATGCTGTTCCTCTCCCAGCCAATGTTCCATCACAGATAATGCTTGTTTCATGACAGACACCCCTCATTCCATCAGACACCCATCATTCTAATGTGTCATTCATCCAATCCGTTGAATTGGCAACAAGGTGGAGGCAGCCACACATGTCAACTTGTTCCACATCTACAACCCTGAGCATTTGTCTGGAGCACATATGAGAATGTGCCTGTGTCTCTGTGGCAACCCTAAACATAAGTTGAGTGGCATTGGAAGACACACCTGCACCAGGTGGAGGAGGGACAGCAGGCCCCCTACAAGCACCCATATCAGCCATCCTGCATGGCACCTCACTCACAGTTTGGCTACAACCAGACTTAACAGGCACAGAAGCTGTAGTAACCACACTTCCCTAATCAATGGCCTCACCCACCACCTGCCCAATATCTGTTGGCTCACTGGAATGGGTAGGCATAGGCCTACTAGCTGTGTCTGATGGAATTGCAAGGTATGGATGTATGTCAAACTCAGTGTCAGATTCAACCTCTGCACCCCCTGACTGTACTTCTGTTTAGTCACTATCATCATCAGAGTCTGATGATACACTGACATAAGGTGGCAGATGGCCAACAATCCCACTTTCATGATCACCTGTGATAAAAGTAACAAACACAGGGAAAATGAATACCTGCACTAGTATAGTCCAATATATGCTAATAAACTAACAGTACTGCCACATTTAGACACAGCAATACACATAACAGGTCTGACATCAACATCACATACTAAAATATTTCTTTAAATTGTGCAGCAGTACTGACATAAAAATGTTTGGCTTACCATCTGCAGGTGATATTCCCCTCTGCAAGCCAGAAATCTACTATCACTTGCTTCTCAGCATCAGCAAAGGGAGGTCTCCGAGGACTGACACACCTGAATGGCATACTCCTATGTGTCCTAAAAGACAACAGCTGCAGCACTGATTCCTGGTGGATCTGGGAGCCAACCTAGCAGCACTGCCTCTGCTGCCCCTGCATTACCTGCACCCTCAGGTAGTCCTGTCTCAGAGGTTGGACAAAAGGAACCCTCTGGGAGCAGTGGTGAAGATGGTGATTTTATCGCAGTGAGTTGCTAGGGATGGTGAAAAGGGTAGTGCACTGCACCACTGGTGCATGCCTACGCCAACTGGATAGACTGCTCTCCTTCATTTTGCAAAGTACTAGGAGGAGGCGATATCAAGCACTACAGCCACCAGTGGAGTGAGGTGACACTGATGACAATCCACTGGGTGAGGACTTGATTCTCACTGTCTCCCAGCTTGATGACTGTGGGCTCAGGATGACCCCACCCTCACCCCAGTTATGGTGTTCTCCCAACCTTCTGTGTCATCACCATCCCTGTCTCTTGTCTTGTTTGTCTTGTCTGTCTGCAATTGCTTCCTCAGCAACTCAACTAATCTGAGTCACACATACTTACTTCCCTGCCCCAACATTCCTCTCTCTCTCTGAAATAAAAAAAAAAACTCGTCCCATAAATAACTCCAATTCACGTTAACTTGACACACTTGATTAAGTCCAGTTGGCTATACAACATGATTGTGTTGTGGTCACCCCTCTCTCTGGAGGTGACACTCCAAATGCATTTAATATTTTGCACATATGTTCAGTTTACATGGTAAAGAAATGGATAGCTATGGTTCTTTCCTATCTCCCTCTTGCACATTCCTGTCCTGGTTTCCCTTTGTTCCCCATCTTGCTTACTCCCCATTTCATCACTTTCAACTCTACTGCATTTTAACACCTTTAATCTGGTCAAAAAATAGAATCACACACAACACACAAAAGTTGGTGCAAAAGCAATGGATACCTGCATTTTTTGGGCTCCATGTCTGCACACAGGTGCACATCCCACATCAACAGACAGCAATAATGAGAAGCTTCAAAGTGCTGTGGTTACCTTCACTCAATGCCACTACACTATGCCAACACACATCAACACATGTACTATAAAGTATTCCTGCCATTGAATTATGTAAAAGTATTAGATACACCTGGATTTTAACCCAGTACCATCTGGCTCCAAAAAAGGAATTTATGAATGCATTAACACATACTGCCACAGCACTGGTTAAGCAAGGTGTGTTTCATAGACTCAATACTGTTAGACTTTAGTAATGCAACACACATTTGCACACTGCTTAGCTACACACAAACATGTGTTTCTTACATGTGTATACACTTTGCCAACTGTTGCACAAACCCTCTGCTCACCCCGCTGTGGAACAGTAACTATTATTATGTATTACTGCTGTTTGCTGTCCATTTTCTGTCTATGCCATGAAACTACATGTGGAAACATTACAGACTGAGAGCCCTATCTAACAATATGTCACATATTTACAATACATCTATTTGTTGCCACCACCCTAAGCAATGCAACCCCTGGTGTTACAGTACTTTATCCACACACACACACACACACACACACACACACACATATATATATATATATATATATATATATATATATATATATATATATATATATATATATATATATATATATATATATATATATATATATATATATATATATATATATATATATATATATATATATATATATATATATATATATATATATATATATATATATATATATATATATATATATATATATATATATATATATATATATATATATATATATATATATCACCATCATTACAATACATCTATTTGTTGCCACCATCCTAAGCAATGCAACCCTGGTGTTACAGTACTTTATCCACACACACACACACTTATATATATATGTATATGTATATATATATATATATATATATATATATATATATATATATGTATATGTCTATATATATATATATATATATATATATATATATATATATATATATATATATATATATATATATATATATATATATATATATATATATATACATATATATATATATATATATATATATATATATATATATATATATATATATATATATCACCATCATTACAAAATGTAATATCCAGTGCTGTGTGATATGCAATGCACATCACACTGGTAACATGCAGACTTACAGCTACTGATCCATATGCCTAAAAACCTTTATCTGAAAGGCTAGGGGAGTAGTCAGCATGGACCTTATCCACAGGGACATAGCTCACACTTGACCTGACCCATTTTCTTTTTGTCAGTCATAGATCTTGCTTATTGAACCTTGTGGACCTCTTTGATACTGACCCCAAAGACCTGGATGAAGGATAACCAGATATACCATCTATGTGGGGTTATCCAAGGCCTTTGACAATATCATCCATTCATGTCTTATAGTAAAGATCTTCCATGTGAGAATTAAGCCATACAGTAGTAGATGGATAGCCAACTGTCTCACCAACAGAGCACACACTCTCAAAGTTGGGGAGTGCACCTCCACCACTGGCCACTTACAATCAGAATACCGAAAGAATCTCTGCTGGGCCCTCAGTGGTTTGCAAACTACTTCCCTGAAGTCCATGCAAACGTAGATTGCCTGTGGTTTACCAAGACAGCAGATGACTATTAACTGGCTGCACACATATAGAGGCCCCCAATGATGGTAACATATGACAGAAGAGAATGGCACACACAAATGATTGGTGCCAAGCTCACTGACTGAATCTTAAAGGATACAATGCCTCATTGTCCCCTTTGGAAATAGTTTCCCTGCTAATTATGATATGCATAGCACCCCTCTAAGCTCAAAAACAGTGTTGTGAGACTTGGAAACACATGTTGATGGAAATCTACACTTTCACCACTGTGTCCATAGTGGTAGAACACACATTCTGCTTTGCGCACCTCATACATATGGACATCACATCCGAGACCAGGGTGGTCATACCACTGCTGTACTCTAACATTATCATTTCACTAATTGAGTACAATGCTACCTTACGTCTGTACCTCACCAGACACCTAGAGCAATTGGAGAAAACACAGCTTTGTACCTGAGAGAATTCAGGGCCTCCAAACATGGAATACCTGGAAAAATTGAAAGACCTGTCACTGTACTCAGTATCATGCAGACTGTTGAGAGGTAACCTATACCTGGCCTACATAGTAGTCTCAGACCTTGCCCTACTGGAAATGCTGGACATCTGCAAACCAAATGGGACAAGAATAACTTGCCTCAGGGTTCTCACCCTATAATGTGACATAAACAGAACATGCTAGAGAGACAGATATTTCACCCTGCGATTTACATTGCTCTGTAATGGCTGCCACTGCATGTAAAGCAGTGCTCTTCAATGACCCTGTTCAGGCATAACCATGACTACTGGTTGGGTAATTGTAAAGTCACCTCTGGGGTGGCACCTATGTACCTCATGGACAGGGCCATTTGTTGCTGCTCACAAAACCTCTCTGCTAACAATGACCATCTAACTATGCTCAATAAGGGTACTTATGTTTTTACACAGCTAGGCTTTTAAACACCCTAGGGCCATTAGGCTAGCAGCCTCCTATGAACCTATGAACCCATGCAGGCATCCGGACATCTTGTCTTCCACACGGTCTGCTGATATCATTGACCATAATTTGATCTGCACTCTTGTAAAAGTCAGACTTGTGCCTTGGCCCTTGTGTAGAGTACTGTGTTCTGTAGACTGTGCACTTAGGGGTTTTATTCTCACTGCAGTCAGGTGTGTGTGTGTGTGTGTGTGTGTGTGTGTGTGTGTGTGTGTGTGTGTGTGTGTGTGGTCTTGCATGACATTACAGAGAACATTTTACTTCTGAATGTGGGATACTCTTATATTCTCCTAACAGCCATTGCTGATGTCATCAGCTATAAAATGTTGTCTGAGATACTCCAAGTCAGACTTGAGCTGTGGCACTTGACTTAAATACACTACTCATATTTCAGCTGTGTACAACAGACCTGTGTGAGCTGTTAATGTTACATCATGTCTGTTACATATGATAGATGCCCTCAAAGAGGTCAAGGGCATGCATGATGACAACAGTATCAACTTGTTAAACTTAACCATGTAAAGGCATTTGACAGAATTTAACAATGAGGTATTCCATTAACACTGTCATATGTGTCCATAAACAACACTGTAATATGTATCCATAAACAGCTATATCACCAAATGGGTAGAACAGAGTGTCAAGTACATTGCATCTTACCATGTTAAAATGTGTGATGTGACCTATATCTCAGGTCCAGTGATCAGGTTCACATGCTAGGCCCTTTTCTTTCTAGTAGGTAAGTAACAGACATTACAGATGACATACACATGATTTATCCAAGAAGCTGCCTGAATGACTACAGATAATGGGCACTCATTAACTCCAACTTTGATATTAGTATAATGCAGACAGTATCAACACATACCAAACACTGCTGCCAGAGTCATGACAACACATGCATTGACAAAAACATGGTGGGATTTGTTACATCAGGAAACAAACACAATACCCAAGTATAATGCGGCATCACACCCTATAATCAGTCCAATAGGTATGTGACCTGTGTGCTGGGGTAGATGGTAAGTGGCAGATCAACCAGCATGTGGTCACAGTCCTGACTACTCTTTTGAATTTAACACAAGTACTGGGTATGTGAAGGACATCAACATCAGAGGCCGTAATACCCTCAAGGTTCCCAGACTACATCATACCAATTACTGCGTACAATGCACCCTTCTTCATGTACCTCCCTAGGCATGTGATGTGCATCTGAATTATACCACCTTTGTCATAGTGAACTGTCACATAGCTTTTTGGACATACCTAGGTATTCTTTCTGTAGAATATACATGACTGTCTAATGGTGCAGAACACCAATCATGTTGGTACACCAGATGCATGTGTGCTACCTGTTTTGCTTATGCACACACTACATAGATGGGTGTTTGACAACATTAATGGCTTGTATATCATTTGTGACAGTGTGGACTGTGCCACATACATATGCCATGAACATAAGTCCAGTAGCCTGTATTGTCCATAATGTCACATACAGGTATAGCAGTGTCCCTTATAACACCTCCATTAGATGTTACAGTGCCAGGACAGTGTCAGTGGTTATCCTCATAGAGTGTGAATGTATCATAATAGTTGTTCAAGTGTGTGTGTCTGTGTGTGTGTGTGTGTGTGTGTGTGTGTGTGTGTGTGTGTGTGTGTGTGTGTGTGTGTGTGTGTGTGTGTGCATATTCATCTCTGATCACTGTAAATCACATTTGTTATGTCAGTGTCATGGGATTACTGCTAATATTATTCTGATGTTGTCGATGATTGTGATTCTTATAATGTTTTCCATGAGTCTTTACCTATGCCCACCATGCTGGAGACCTCTGCTGAGAGTACACTCATGTCAGGCATATCAGTTTGCACAGCTTCACAATATGCACTCTACACCAGTTGCTTGTCAGATCCCTGATAGATGTCCTCTGCATTATTCATGTAAGGATGCTTATTCTACACAGACATCCTCCCCATTGTTATGTCACCTTCTGTGACAGTCACATAAAACACATTTACACTGTACAGTCCGTACTGTATTATCTAGATATGTGATTGGTGCTGCTACTACAACTGTCTTCCATTCACATGCCCTCCTCTGCTGTACATTACATAGTTTCACCTGTCCTCTTTCCTTGTGTTCATTCCTACAGTTCATCTGTGTGTTCCTATTCAATACACACACTTTCTCTGAGTATTAATTTTACATGGCAGTCCATGTCCCATTATAGATCATTTATACAGCTTCAGGACAGAATGCCAGGAATGGCATATCACAATACTCTGCACTGCAGGTACACTGTCCTGTACTGAGTTTTGGACCATATACTTCACATTTATAACTCTAAACTGTCCAGATATTCCCAGGATGTCCAGCTATTTTCCTTATCAAGTTTGTAGCTTTCTGCCATATCACATGGCTGATCTCAGGACTGATGTAAATCAATATTACATGCATTGAGTTTATACTACTCAACTGTCCTGGTATGTGCAGAATGTCCAATTTTTACCTCATAATTTTGATATTTTCCACATAACATTTTGGTTGTCTGGTAAATCATAGCATGTCACTGTTGATTGAAGTCAGAAACTGATGGCAAACATCTGAGTTTCAAACTTCATGTTCTTCAGAAAGTTATGCTACTGTTCAACCTATTATTCCATCAATTTTCTAAGTTTGGAAGAGCAGCACTAAAAAATATGTCCCTAGTTTTGATCCTTTCCCCCCATTATTTAAGGCTTTGTCCAGATTTCTTGCTCTGAGAGGTTGAGAGGTATTTCTGAGTTTCATTCTAACACATTTCTATGTGACATCTATGTCAAATATGTCCCTATCTCTGGTTAATTGTCCCCACATTATATTGGTCTTTGTGCAGTTGTATTGCACTAACAAACTGACAGCTATCTGTGAAGACCTGGTGATGATTGTGGTATTCTGGTCAACCTGTGGACCATAGTTCCTCTGCTCTAATCATAATTGATATCTACATTTGCTTACATGGTTTTCTGGGCAGCAACACTGTTAACAGCCAGTAAACGTAGCTTAGACGTGCCTCACAGAAGTAATATGTATTGCATGATGCCGCTCACCACACACCACCATGCAAACATGTAAACTCCATGTAGGCTTCGCTCAGAGCAAACATGGAGTTTATTGAATCCCAGCAATTGTCTAAATCTGCTGCTGTGCAACATTTAATGATAAACATAAAATTTGCATATTGTGCCCTTAGTTTACATTGTCTAATATCTGCTGCTGTACAACATTTAGTGGCAAACATAAAATTCACATACTGTACCATTAGTTTACATTGTCTAATATCTGCTGCTGTGCAGCATTTAGTGGCAAACATAAAATTCACATACTGCACCATTAGTTTACATTGTCTAATATCTGCTGCTGTACAACATTTAGTGGCAAACATAAAATTCACATACTGTATCATGCATCACAACTAATAATGAATTTCACTTTATAAGCATGCTTACTAACTGTGTTATCTTTGCATAGAGTCTAACTTTAAAAGGAAGCAATGAGAAAGGTCATTATAGTCCTCATACCCTCTAGATCAACTATAAAAAATCTGTACCTTATACAGTAATGTACTTCTGAGATGTAGTATCTCAACTGGACTGTGGAGATGACACACTATGGTCAAGTCTCTATCAGCAATATTCATGTTGTGTATCTGTGTCTGCTTTATTTTCTTCTCTCCACTGTTGTTTATATAGATTCCATCTATGTCTTTAACTATTTGCTGTATGCTGATAGTGTTCACTGTGACCTCCATCTTGTCTTATCTGGGAAAGGTACCTGACACACTACTCTGTGATTGAAGCTTCAAGTATTTTTGATTATGCCTTCCATTTTGCAGTCTTTTTTCTCCAAGCTCATATATCCTCTATGCATCCTGTATCTTGTATCCTTTTCTTCTGATGAATTCTTTTGTCTCTGCATATTTCCTTGATGGCTTTTCACTATGTTATCCATGATTTCTATAGTGCTTTCCTCATGCCAGGTGTTCTTTCTAGTAGACTTGTTATTTGACATATCTTTCCTTCTGCTGGAATTATTTCCTTCCCATTCCATTTCTTTATATGTCAGAAATATGTTGCAGTCCCTTCCATGAAGTTTTGTCTTTTTTTTTTTAATTTTCCTTCTTTATAAAACTGGCATGCATCTGCTATGTAATTGTATCTTTTTGTCTCATCCCAGAGTGAAATCGTTAATATGGCAGGGTAAACTACAACTATTGGGAACCTAAGTTTTTTTTTAGATTCCTCCTTAAATAACTTTCATATGACATCTTCAAATTCTGTTTTCCAAACTCTTCACTTTCAGTTGTAACATTTGCTCCCTCACCTCTATGTCTTGTTATTTAACTGATTCTGCCATTATTTTCAATTTCCTCTACTTATTTTCTTCCACAGCAACATTTATCTGACATTGCATTCTTTCAACTAAAATCGAATGGCAGAGATCCATGTCATGCACAATCATGGAAAGATCCTCAAACAACACTATCGTATTTTCTTTAAAATTAGCTTCCTTACATCAAGTAAATAAGTCATTCTCCAGTTTCTGTGATAACCCTGCCATTTTACCTCTGATTTCTGATGCCATGTTCCTGTTTTAGCTTTATTTGTTTTGGTGATTCACTGTGCTGGTGGGGAGAGAGAACAGGCTAAGCTGCCATTTTTCTCCCTGGCCAAGGCACACCCCTACTAGAAATTTCCGGAATTCTAATGGAAGAAGGTTAGAGTATTTTGTAAGATAATTTTAGCTGAGTACAACTTTTGTGATTCTTTGCAGAAGTGCTGCAAAGCTCATTTTCTGATTGAAGGTTATGCCTAGGTGCTGCACCTTGGCAATCCATAATGTTTAATATGGTATGAATTTCAGTTTTTGTTGTGTGTCTAACCACAGTTTGTTTTTTTTTCAGATAAGTACCAGATGCATTTCAGTGAGCAATGTCCATAGGTATTACAAATCTAGCAGTAGCTTTTCTTGTAATTTGAGAAGTGGGATATCTGAATCTTGTATATTATTGACTGCATAAAATGCACATTTCAGGGTTTGCATGTTGGATTGTTGGTTAATAAATTTGGATAGTAGTGTGGCTGCTAAGGTTGGGCCTTGCGGTACATGGATTCTGATGAAGTTGTTTTACAGTCATATGAAAGAGCTCAATTCTGTTTCATTTTATTAAAGTTTTTTGGTGGGACTTTTTTTGCTGCTTTTTGTTCAGAGGATTGGTGTTTTTCTGTTGGTTATTGGTGTTTTGTGGTCTACACTTGTGGTACTTCAATTGAAACGGACCAGACCTGCAAGTGTTATACTTGTGAAGGATGGTAAAAGTTCTAATGGATAGGTATGCAGAGAACCAATGTATGGAACTTACATCTACAACAAAGTTAGCTAGGGATGTAAGTTCAAGTGAGTGATTTACTGAATCAAAAACGTATTTCAGATTTATGAAAAGGGGTCATGTTAACTGGCTTTTATTCATTGCCTCAAAGATAAAATTAGTTTTGATGAATAACTCTGATTATGTACTATATGTGTTAGGAAATCCATGTTGTCCCTTTGAAAAATGGTCATATCTTGTGATATGATCTATCAGTTAATTATACAAAAGATTTTCAATGAATTTGGCTAGTAGATAAAATATTGAGTTTGGTCAGTAGTAAGCGACCAACTGGGTTTTATTAACTTTAGTGATTGGTACCATGATTGTAAATTCCATACAGTAAGGGATCAAGATGCCTTGCTGCCATATGGTGAAATCTTGGATGCAGTCTTGAGTATTTTACTGACTTTTCTATGTCCAAATATTCAAGTTCACTTAGCATTTTTTTTAGAGGAAATTGTTCTAATGTAGAATGGTTGGTAGCTTAAGTGAACTAGCATCACCTACAAAAGGCACTGTGGGGGGTACAGTAAGTCTTGACAATTATACTAAACTGCTCATTAAATAGGTGCAGGGAATCTTTGCTGAAACAGGTAAGACTGTTTTCCATTTCCCTCCAGGATGATAAACATTGGGTCCCCTCAAAATGAGGCCAACAACTAAGTCATCATTATCATCTCCCTTTTTTCTTCATGGGGTTGGTGTGTCATGTCAATTGTCACCTTCTCTCTCGATTGAGTGTTACTCTCCTAACTTGACAATCATGCTTGATTTGAAACTCTAGCTATAATTAAACAGCAAAATGTGCATTCCCTTCAGTATGAGATATTAATAAGTGACTGTATGGTTGACAGGTGGACATATACATACTCATTATTATAGAGATTTTTCCCTTCTATATAAAAAGTTGAATTTCTTCATTTATATTCCACCTTATACATATACTATGATTTTCTTGATCATTCACTATTTGCACTCAGGAGGAATGCCTGAAATATTTAAAAAGGAACATTATTATGTTTTGTTCTTGGATGAAAGAGACAAAAATACAGTAAAACAAAACATTATGTGTTAAGACTTAACTCAAATCAAATGAACAAAGAAAGTGAAGTAATACAAATTATTTCAGTGGTCATGAGAAAAAGCTGGAATTTTGTGGTTTCATACTATTTTGTTTTACTACCTTTTCTACTAGTGAAATATTGATATACTGAGTTTATAGTTTTCTGGAGTTAGCAGTTTTATATGTAATAGATGTATTTTCTCTATCTAGTAGGCAATCCAGCAGCAATAGGTTTAGAATTATAAAGAGTAAGAGTTGAATAAAGTTATTGTTGTAATACAAGATGCCAATCTTATCAGTCTGGGCTTAATAGATTGTGATTTCTATGACTGTAAGCCTAGGATGAACAGTGTTATAGTTTTGAAAGAGGACATGCGGTGAGAGACTTTCCTACTTATCTGTTGAACCTTTTTTGGAAGTTTAACATAGTATTATCAGAGGTTCCATTGTTAAGCAACAAAAATTTACAACTGTTTTTCTTGTAAAGTATATATGTGAACTCTGTGATGTTGTTTTACAAAGGCAAACAATGCCCAGCTTTTTCCAATGCTGTTTCGTATTTCGGGATATCTGCTTTGTGAGACTTAAGTCTAAGATATATGATTAGAATAAGGTACCCTGATCTATTGCCTTTAGTAAATAATAACTCCTCTCTGACATGGGTGATGTTCATTTACATATCAGAAAGTGGACAAGCATTAATTTCAATTATTTTGAGATCTATCAAAATTAGTCTAATAATTAGTAGTTTGATGGTTTAGTAATCATACCAGATGTCTTTTTTTTTCTTTTTTTTTTTCTCATATCACAGTGACAGATTAGAAAGAGTTGTCATTGATTAAGCTTATGATCCCCTCTGTTAAGCTTTGCTTCAAGATGATTAATCTTCATATTATATAATTGTATGGGCACTAATCACAAAAATGATAGCACTATTGCAAAGTTTACATCCTATAAAAACAAAACTATTTAATCTTGAGAACTTAAGTATTACATTTATTATTGGAAAACTAGAATAGATTGATTAGGCCAAAACAAAAAGAGATGTTAACACTGAAGCTAATAATATTGATGTGAAACAATACAAGGCTGCAACTTTAATTTCAAAGAGAAGTATACTACTCCTGATTCATACATGTATGATTCTTTATAAAAGGAACTCAATCCCCAGAGTAAAATGTTTGATATT
The DNA here is from genome assembly GCF_019279795.1 of Protopterus annectens. Taxonomy (NCBI): domain Eukaryota; kingdom Metazoa; phylum Chordata; order Ceratodontiformes; family Protopteridae; genus Protopterus; species Protopterus annectens. The sequence continues at coordinate 1,527,698,376 of NC_056745.1, read as the reverse complement.
TGATCAAGTATGATTTGATTATTCCACTCACAATATTATATTTGTGGGGAGAAAACATTTGAACTGTAATGCACTTTTAATAGACATTCTAGTGTTTTTTAATGCAAGCAAGATAGTGATTAACAGTTACATACAAACTTGTTAGAATTTTAATTTATGTTTTATAGCTTGGTTTCTGACTCTACCATTTCAGTCAATTTATTTTAAGTTTTCATTTAATATTAGGTGCAGTCAACACACTAGATACTGCTCTCACTCATTTTTACATATAGGCATTTCTTGACTATTTATGTCTAGGAACTGGCAAAATGACAACTGAATTATTTCCTAAACTATTAGTTTTATTTTAATTTTGATTTTATATCTTTACAATCTTGTTATAACTGATAAGAAAGGAAATAGGGAGAGGAATGGTCATGTTGATAAATACATTATAATTTAATTTACTTTAATTAGATTTATATTACTAATATGTGAACTTTTATGACATAATTATCTGCCTTAATGGAAATATCTAGATCATTGAAAGAAGAAATGGTATTTTTCCTGTTGTTATTCTTATCTCTATAAATGTTACATCCATGCATGTATAATTTGTTTCTTTAGTTACTTTAAAACATGTAACTTACAAGTTAAATTTGTTTCCCAATTAATCATTTAGATACTGTGAAGCTCTATTGAGATGCCTCTTTTAATGTCTTTTCTATTTATTGTGTGTGAGGTGAGAGTTTTTCTCAAGTGAAGATTAGGAATCTTTGTTATTCCATGAGGAGGTTTTTTGGGAGTTAATAAATGTTTTTGCTTTTTTTTTTTTGAATAATGTTTTTGTTTGTTTTTCAACCTGAGATCTATTTTCATTTATGTACTTTAAAATTCAAACTCATATATATATATATATATATATATATATATATATATATATATATATATAATTTTCTCTTCTAGAATATGGATTTAAACATGCTATCATTAAATGTTAACAGTTTAACTAATCCTAAAAAAATAGGTCAAATCTTCTAAAATATTTATAACTTAACAAGCCAAATGTTTTCCTTCAAGAGATACATTTGTATTCAGAAGCAGGCAATCAATTTTGGAAATTCGACAAATATGTGACCTTATCACATTCCTCCTATAAGTCAAAAAACAGAGGAATAGCTATTCTATGGAGAAAAGGGATTTCAATTACCTCAAATTATATCTAAATATGAAGATAAGAGGGTTTATTCACCATGATTATCATCAAATACTGTGATAGGATATGGACCTTGGCTAGTCTATACTAATTTCTAGGAATAGGAGTCAAGTTAGCCAAAAAAAATCTTGACCAGATAATAACTAATTCTAAGGAAAATTTACTTTTAGGAGGTGATTTTAACTGAATGTTAGATATATCTGAAAGTAATTTAAATAGACAATTTAAATTGCTTCATATTGCTAAATCTTTAATTAAATGAAAAAATCTTTCAACTTAAAGGATACATATAACTTTAAAGATAAAAACAGTCTAGAATAGTCTTATTATTCTTCAAAATATGGAGCACAAACAAAAATTGATAAGATATTTACTTCACATAATATAATTCCTTGTCCTCTTTAAGACCACAATGCATTTACTTTAATAATATAAATCAATTTTAAAAGATTAACATTGTTGAGTAGAAGTCCAGTATATATTACTAAAATGAAAGATTATAAAACTTGGTTCCTAGAAGAAAGAGAAAACAAATCACAATATTCAATGATACTCTTGATTCTAATATAATAATGATATGGAACTCATTTAAAGCTCATATTTATGGTAGAACTATTGCTTGGTGCAAAAATAAAATAAAAGCATGGAACAAAGAAATGTTAGATATTCAGTTTAAGTTAAAAGACCTTATAAACAAGATGAAAATAAAAGTAAAGATAACAGAAATTAAATATTAAAACTAAATAATAATTATAATGAGTTATCTCATAAAACTGAATTGGCATTATAAAAACTTAAGTTAACACCATATGCAAGATCTCCTAGACACTTAAAGAACAAATCTAAAAGAATCAAATTTCAAACAAATAACATTATTAAAGATGTAAAAAAATAACAAATAAACTAATGTCTGATATAGGAGACATTTCAGAAATCTTCAGAAATAATTATTCATCTTTAAATAAAAAATAGTGGAAAAAAGATTTATTATCTAAATTTGATAAATCTTTGGTTAAAAAAATCTTCTCATTGCAAAAACAATATTTTGTTAAAATATTTTCTTACAAGAAGTAATTAAAAATAATTTATAAAAAAATATTAAAACTAACAAAGCTCCTAGAAATGATGGAAGTATTCCAGAAATATACAAATTACTAGTGTTTTTGTTGAGGTTCAAAATTTATTTCAAATACCACCATCATGAAAATACTCTATAATTACTCCAATTACCAAAGAAGGTAAAGATCCCCAGGAAAGTGCTTCTTATGGACCAATTTTGCTTCTTAATGTAGATTATAAAATATTCATGTATATATTACCACATAGAATGAAAGGAATTTTACTGGAAATTATTAGCTCAGACCAATCTGGCTTCATTCATAAAAGACAACCTTCTGGCAATATTACAAGATTAATTACTTTAATTGATGTAATGAATACTAAAAAAAATGAAGTTATTATTTATAATTTTAGATATTGAAAAATAATTAGTTTCAATTGACTGGAAATATTTATTGGAAGTATTATATTTATTTGATTTCCCCTCACAATTCATTAAAATGTTAGTAGCCATTTATGATAATAATAAAGCATATGTGATAACAAAAGGAACTAAACACATTTGTCCTATTTCCCCTTTACTATTTAAATTATCCATTGAGTTACTTGTAATTCTTATTAATTCAAACAAAAAAAAATCAAGGTGTAGATATTGGTATGGAATATAATTCCAAAATTATGTTATTTGCTGGTGATATTTTTTAACAATAAAAAAAACTCATGAAATATTAACAAAACTTGTAAAAATAATATGTAATTTTCAAAAGATGTCTAACTTGCATTTTAATTATTCTAAATCAAAATATCTCATTATAAATAAAATAATCAAAGTTGCCCACCCCTAATGTAAATTTGATCTGGGACACTCCTCCCAGTCTAGTGTCATTAGCTCATTCTACCTAATACAGAAAGAAAATTTGAGAAGGCCAACCCACTTAGTTTCTTAACCTTGAATTATCTTCTACTCCTCCTTTCTCCCTTTACATTTTACTAAAAAAAAAAAACTTTGCTTGAATCTCCCTGTGTTCTGACTGAGTGTGCTTCTCAGCTGATAAGTATATTTTTTGGCACTTTTTAACTGTTCAGATTTGAATAAAACAATAATTGAATTCAGCTCAGAATGCATTTTGAAGAAATTGCATTTATTTAAACTGTATTTACTTTAATACTGCTACACACTCAAGTGTGCTAGTTTGTACTGCACTTGAATTGTTTTTACTTCTGTTGTAGCTGCTTTTCTGCAAAAAAAAATGTTCTTTGCAGCACCCACAGTGTGCCTATTAATGACTCCTTCTGCAACTCATACAGAATTACATGTATCAGTAACTCATCTATGTATGATTATAATTTTTTTTTGTAAGACCCATTGCTTCGAACACAACTGGAACTGTCTGGATATCTTTCTTCCACATTAAACTCATTTCTGCCTGCAAATCCTGGTATTTTTTTTACTTTGTGTTTCTCTGTACATAAAACACTGTAGCTACTGGGTGTAGCAATTTCAGTGCTCAATGTTACTTTTGTCTTCTTTTCATGGACTGCTATATCTACTTTTCTAGGATCTATTTTTTTTGCTGTTGGTAATGGATGATCCCATGTGATATAAACATCAGCATTTTCTATGATGCTTTGTGGCACGTTTCCAGTGTTTTTCAGCTAATTAAATATTATAATGTTTGCACACTCCCCAATGCAACAATCTTGCCACATTATTATGCCTTTCGGTATACAGTCCTTCTGTCATTAGTATATCAAGACCAGCAACAAGATGTGACCGTTTCCAATTCTGTTTTACAAACATTACATTTGCCTGTTTCTCCCACATCTTCAAGGTGTTTGTAAACCAATATGCATGTAGTTCACTATCTTAGGCAGCTAATATTAAACATTTGTCTTTTGGTTTAAATTCACCTCTCTTTAACTATTCCTGTGTTCAGTCATGATCAGCATGAGGTTATTCCAAGAGTTTTTTATACTTGCAACTATGTTTATGCATTTTCCACATTTCTTGCCTTCTCATCTGACCCTTCACCTTATATTTTTTCTTTTGTTTTTGGCACATTCAGTTGCCTGATTTTTATCTACCTCTGGTTTGATTTCCATTCCCACTTGATACCGATATGCTTCTGCTAAACTAAGCATGGAAGTCATCTTAGACTTATTCTCCTCATGTTTAAAAACTTTTACTACATTTGGTTCATGTGAGGTCAGCAGATATTTATTTATTTTACATTTGTTTACAAGGATAGTCAGACTGTGTAAGCAAACCATTTTCAGTGTAGGCCTGGGGGAAAAAGCCCCAAGAAAACATGCAAAAGAACAACAAAAATAACAAAAAACAAAGAATAGTAACAGAATAAAAGATTGAAACATTACAGTTACAGATGATTTCAATATACCGATTAAACAGTGTTTATAAAATGTTAAGCATTAGCATTATTAACAGAATGATTAAAAACTGATGCAGTTACAATGTATGCAGATTTTTACCATGCCAACATTTTTTTGTAAATGCATGCTATACTCCTTCAGCAGAATAAGTTTAGAATGGAAATTGGTCAGTGGAAGAAGAGATTTATCAGAATGTTACTATTAGGAATATGAAAGTGGGGAGAGAGAGGGTTAAGAGGAGATTTGATAGGATTTCATTTAAGGCAAAGTGAAGTGTGAGGGGAGATAATGATATCCAGGGGTGATACAGGACCAGAGCCAATTATTGTTTAGATGTTCTTTAAGAAGGCATTTGACTTTGGAGGTAGTAGGGGCATTTAGTATACGCTGGGGAATGCTTTTCCAAATTTTTGCAATTTGATTTGCAAATAAGGAGTCACCAAAAGTGTTGCTGTATTTCTTAGATTTTAGAAGTAGTTTGTTGGATGAGAGGAGGGTACAGGTTGTGTTGTAAGGCTGGATTCAGATTTTGCAAGATTAGTGAAGATGGTGAATACGACAAAACACTTCCTCACCCACAAAACAAAATAATCCAGAAACTGCTTGCAATGACAGAAACCAACTCAGACACAGAGTATTTTAAGTACTTTTTGTCCTTTAATCCAAGAACTTCATCAGAAACAAATACCCCACAAAAAACACCACAATTTATAGTGGACAATCCAAAGCATAAAATCAATTATTTAAATCACTTAATGATACAGGTCTTAAATTGAACCATCATAGAAAATGACTTTATCATAAATTTAAATGTTCAAATAACTGTAAAACCAAATAAGATAAAATGAAACAAAATAAATACAATAAATAATGTATATCTTAAATACTTCACTATTGATTTCATAACCTCAGCATTTGCAAAAAGCATTTTATATTTACTGTCTCATTCAAACCTGGAAACTGATCAGCACCCAGATAAATCTGCGATTTACTTTCTTTACATTCGAGTGCAGTCTTGAAGTCTCCATAGAATATACCTGTTGAAACATGGTCAACCAGGAAAAATAAAAACTGTTTATAATTTGCACAATTAGCTGCATGACTAGCTAAGGCATTGTTGGAATCCTTATTCCTGATAGCCAAGATGTGTTCGTAAATCCTCCTGTTCAAACTTCTGATGGTTTTACCAATATAGAAGTATGAACAGGAGGAACATGTAGCTGCATATACAACACAATTGGACTGACAATCAAAAAAACCGGATGCCTAAATGGTCTTCTTAACATGTTTAATCTCAATAGAACTTGTGCTAGCAATATATCTGCACTGTTTACAGTGGGTGCATGGAAAAGTACCAAGCAACCCACTTGTTTTGTTGGAATAAGTACTTGAATCTTTTTCAAGGATACTTTTCACATTAATGACCCTTTTATATGTGAACACAGGTTTAACACCCACAATACTGGCTAAATCTGGATGTCCCAAAACCACTTTCCGATTCTCTAAAATGATGTTTCTAACTAACATCATATTATTGGAAATGGGTATGGGAATAGCCAGTCTAAAATTATCATTGTCAGTCACAGAACTAAAGGGACAAGAAGGAACTATTCTATCAAAACTCAAAACCGTACTAGCTGAATTATTCCTAAGTTCCATGACTCTTGAACTATACTTTGAATCCAAAAAGCATCATACCCCCTCATAATGAAAAACACTTTTAACTTGTTTGATTCTTCCAAAAATGTGTCCAAATTACTCGTCAATCTACTTAAACATATAAACTGCCCCTTCACTATACCTTTTTCACGTGCATAGGGTGCAGACTGTCTTTGTGCAAATATTGATTGACGAAGGTGGACTTCCTAAAAATCCTACTCGATAGTTCACCCTGGTTAGAGTCAAATTCTAGGTGGATGTCAATAAAATCAATGGCATGCCCAAAACCACCTATAGTGAATTTTAAAAAGGCAGTTTTTGCATTCAAATAGGAAACAAAAACTGTAAAGGAGGAAAAATCAGCTCTCCAAATGAAAAACAAATCATCAGTGTAATGTTTATACATCAAAATGTTACTAGCCAGATCATGCTGGAACAAAAACTTGTTTTCCCACATTGCCATCACAAGGTTGGCAAAGGAGGGGGCAACTCTTGAGCCCATAGTTATCCCAGAGATCTGTTGGAAGAACATTTCTCCAAACTTGAAAAAATTGTTGGTCAAAACGAATTCCATCAACTGACAAACAGTCTTGATACTATCATGATCAAAACCTGAACTGGTAAGATACTCTCTGAGATACTCTAAACCAATTTCCTGATTAATACTGGTATACAGGGATACAACATCTAAAGATGCAAATCAACACTGATCATCCATGTCCTTAACAGTGTTCAACATTTCAAGTAACTGCCAAGAATTACGTAGAAATGATGAAGAACGCTAAACTACTGGATTCTAAATCTGGTCTAACCACAAAGAAATAGGTTCCGTTTTGGAATGAGCCGCTGACACAATAGGCCTAAAGTGTGGATGTGATCTGTCCTTATGCACTTTAGGTATGCCAAATAAACAGCCAATTTAGGATATTCAACCTGTAAATTCCTATACGTAGAATGACTAATACTACCTGGACAGAACAGGTTGAATAACTCAACATCCACTCTTTTGAAACTTTTCCGTATCTCAGCACTAGACATTTGTCTGTAATTGTTAACATCACTTAACAGATTGTGAATAGCTTGTTCATAATCTGCTGCCTTCATGATAACAATTGCCCCGCCCTTGTCAGCTTTCATCGCTTGCAATTTCTTTATTACCCGCCAGATTGAATAAGTCATTTTTTTTCACCTTGAGAAAGATTAACAAAACTGGATTCCCGCTGATGCACATTTCTAAATTGCTCTTCACACAACCTACCAAAAACTTGCAAAGTGGCATTTAAAATAGAATTATAAGTACTTTTCCTTCTAAATTCATAATTTAGGACATGCTGAACTGCCAAATCATTGCAAATATATTTTAAATTGAGCTTTCGCAAATACAATCTGAAATAAATTAATAAGTTAATAACATTCATCTTATTACTGGGGATGAAAGACAAACCCCATTGTAACATTATTCTAATATTATCATGCAGTTCGTCCCCACTCAGATTCAAAATGTCTATAGCAAAGTCCCCTTGGCCACCAGAAGTTAATGTTTCTTTTTGCTTTTTGATCGACTTTTGGCATTGTTATTGTTGTTGATGGACCATTTGGGAGTTTTTTGATTGCCTGCCTTGTCCACTAAAAAAGGCCCCCCATTTACTGATGAATGACCTGAGACTCTACCTTTGGCTACTGTTTGGTTGCCAGTAACCAGTGTATTGGTTTCAGAATGGCCCTTGTTGTCTGTCACCACCTAAGAAGACTCAACACCTTTCATCTCAGAGCCAGACTTTTCGTTACTTAACATCCCATTATTGTCAAATGAAGTTCTATTATTTGACTTGACAATCTTAGTCTTAACTGGCTAAGTCAAATTTCTTTTGTACGCTGTAAAGTCTCTTTTTAATTTCTTTTTCTTCCTTTGGATAACAGTTTTTTTCAATCTGTCGACCTTAACAGAAATCCCACGGTACAAGGTCCTAAAACTGGGAAAACAATCAAAGGACTTAATAGTTTTTTCCAAAAGCTCCATTTCTCCCTTTAGTTCTTGTAAAGTTTTTTTGTAGTGGGAAATGAGCAAATTCATCATGGCCAACCCAGTATTATTGAATAAATCTACCAATTGTTAGTACAAGCCATCACCCTCATTGACACAATTGGGGAATCTGAAACATCTCACTCCACGAGGTACACAATTATTTCTAACATTTTCTTCTAAATAGGCTATCTCTAGTTGTAGATTAATGGTCCTAGTGGATAGTTTGGATTAGTGAAGATGGGGGAGGCATACATTAGTGTGGACAGAAGGCATGTTCTGGCTATGGCTTGTCTAGTCATGGGGGTAAGGAGTGTTCATGACTTATAAAGGCAGCCAAGCTTGATATGTACCTTTTTATGGTAAGGGCTATGTGCCTGTTATATTTTAAGGAGCAGTCTATTGTGACACCAAGTAAATATGCGGTATCTACTGGTTCAATCATAATGCCGTTGGAGGAGAGTATGTGACGTAGTGAAGGAGATTCTGTGATTTTATTATTAGAGAATATCATTAATTTTGCTTTGTTGGGGTTTATTATGAGTTGTCTTTCTTGAGGACCTGCTCTATGTCTGAGAAGGTACTCTGGGACTAAGATAGAAGTTTGGGAAGGGGCTGTGCAGATAATAGTGGCATCACCTGCATACTGTATGATAGTAGCATGTGTGGATGTTGAGCTAAGATTGTTTGTAAAGATGAAGAAGATAGAGGCCCAAGAATAGAGCCTTGAGGGACTCCTGCAGTAATAGGAAGAAGGGTAGAGGTTTCATCTTTCCAAATAACTGCTTGTTGGTGGTCAGATAGACAGCTATGAAACCAGGTAATTTATGATAGTGACAGATGGATAAATCTTCAAGTAGTTTTTGATGGGATACAGTGTATGCAGTCCCACACTTGCAGAATACATTTTGAGGAGTCCCATACCACCTTCAGAATTGGGAATATATCATCCTGACATGCACTGATTTTTATAAATCATTTCATGAGCATGAAACATCCTTCTTGTTTTGCTGTCCAACCTCTCCAACACCTTTTGGGGCCAGCCAATATCTCCAAAACTGTAAGTTAGGACAGGATGAGCAAACCTGTTAATAGCTTGGATGTTGTTCCTAGCTGCCAACTCTGTTTTCAGTATTAAAGTCTTGTAAAATATTCCTTACTAAGTTTTATTTGCATTTGTTCATGTTTTATTGTTGACCCTTCATCAATTCCCAAATATTTATATATTCCCTCTTGTACAAGTTCTTTTATATCATATTTTTGTCCCAAACTGATGTTTTCTTGGTGCTGCCGCTTTCCTGCTTTAAAGGTTATTTTTGCACATTTATCAAGAGCAAATGACATTCGTATATCATCTGAAAAAGTTTTGACCACTGCAGCTGTGCTTTCAGTTCATCCTCTGATGAACTATACAGTTTGAAATCATCCACAAAAAGAAGATAAGTCTTTATACTTTATTGTTTTCTGGGAGCCAAATTGTAGCCATGACTTAATTTGTTAAGTAGACAAGTTAATGGGTTAAGGGCAAGACAAAATAGCAGCAGTAAACATGAAACTTTGAAAATAATAGCGAGTATCACTGCGAGCACCTATAACACAAACTCAAGCAAATCTTCTTGAACAGATTTAATTAGCGCTTTCGGTGAAAACTATGTCCCACCTTCTTCAGACAAAGACAAATCAATTAAAACCCTTTATATACATTAGATGTGCATCAATTAATCAATTAAAAATACAATTAAAAATCAATTTAAGAAAAAGCTTGTCTTTAAAGAGCCATGCCATATTACTAAACACTCCTATAATACACAGTGTGTTACAACATAAACAAAACACAACTGTATACAGTTTTTCAACTGATGATGGATGGATGATATCCAATCCATGACAGATTTTTTTGAATTTACGTACCAATGTCAAGATATGGTTATTAATTATTTGGACGTTAGTTTATGTAAGGATAACATCAATGGTAGATATAAAAGTTTAGTATATAGGAAGCCGTCCTATTCAAATTCCTTTCTTCACTTTTCCAGTAGCCATCAGTTTCACCAAAAGAGAGCTGTCATTAAAGGACAGTTAGTTAGAGCAGCTAGGATGTTTACTGATGAAGAAGATTTTCAGGTAGAATGCTCTTTGCTAAAGTCCATGTTCATTAGTAGGGGTTATCCAAAATCACTGGTTGATTCTATATGTTTAGAGGTTAGAAATAAAAGGTGTGATGGATATTTTAGGCCCCTTTTATTTCACAAATCACCTCCAATGTTAAATGCTTCAGAGGTAGATATTAACACTGTTTCTCCTACTCCAGAAGCGGACTATAGAGTTAGCTTTCTTTGTACGTATTCTTTGGACCATTATAGAATTAAAGAGATTATATATAAGGATTGGTCTATTATTTCTGAAGATAAAGCTATATTTACGCTTTTAGGAATTAAACCAAAAGTCACCTTTAGAAGAGGAGCTAACTTAAAATCTATTTTGGAAATGAATGTAAAATCTATAAATAGTAGTAATCTAGGTATGTCTAGATGTGGTGCATGTCACCAATGTAAATATATTAACTTAGACAAAAAAGTTAAATTAAAGAATAAAATTTATTGTATTAAGGGAAGGTATAATTGTCATAGCAGGGCTGTGATATATGTTGCAATTTGCTCTCAGTGTTCCGTTTACTATATCGGAAAAACTGAGAGAAAGCTGAAACAACGTATTTACGAACATTATTATGCTATCTCTATAAAAGATAAGAATAATGCCTTAGCTAGGCATCTTATTGATTACCCTGACCATAGTTTTAAATTTTCGGTTTTGCAACAAACACAATTGGACCCTAGGGGAAGCCCATGGCAATTGAATCTGGAGATAGATGAAATTAAATGGCAGATAAGAACTGAAGCACATATATATTGCGGTCTAAATTAATATATTTCTATAAAATGTATCCTTAAATGCTTAGCCTTGAATAGATAAATAAGGGTCGGAGTATATTTATTTCAATATGTTTGAAAAACTGTATATAGTTGTGTTTTGTTTATGTTGTAACACACTGTGTATTATAGGAGTGTTTAGTAATATGGCATGGCTCTTTAAAGACAAGCTTTTTCTTAAATTGATTTTTAATTGTATTTTTAATTGATTAATTGATGCACATCTAATATATATAAAGGGTTTTAATTGATTTGTCTTTGTCTGAAGAAGGTGGGACATAGTTTTCACCGAAAGCGCTAATTAAATCTGTTCAAGAAGATTTGCTTGAGTTTGTGTTATAGGTGCTCGCAGTGGTACTCGCTATTATTTTCAAAATAGCAGCAGTGACAGAGAGTCACCCAGAAATATCCCACTTTGAATTTTTATCCTTGTAATAATAATTTTTCCTTTATTATGGCTTAACTGCAAAGTGGTTTGCCGCTGGCTCATGGTTGCTGTGATGTGATCAGTGTAGGGTATATCTTATACATTTTAAGCAGTCTTTTATCCATGAATGTGGGATACTGTCAAATGCTTTTTTATAGTCTATCCATAACATACTTAGATTTGTCTCCTTTTTACAGTTCTCCATTATGACCTTATTTAACAAAAAATGATCCTTGTTCCATATGACTTTCTTTTATTACCCTTTTGTTCTATTGCTAAGATGGAGTTTTCCTCTATATGACTATAAACTGTGTCAGCATTAATTCCAGTGTATAGTTTATACATCATCTGAAGGCAAGTTATTGGTCTATTGTTTTCAGAATAGCTTGCCAGTTCACTCTTAAGTAGGAGTATTGTTTTTCCTTTGTTAACCAGACTGGTGTCTGATCAAGGTGTGCATATAAATAGTTCTTACTCTTGTCTAAATCTTCGTATAAAGATAATAATACTTCTAGCCAGATGTTAGGTACTGCATCTGGGCCTGGGTTTTTCCATTTAGGACTTTTTCTTAGTTTTTACTTCTTCTATCCATTTAGTATCTTTGTTATGTTCCACATGATCTTCATATATATTTCAACAAAATGTATCTATTTCTTCTTCTTTTTTTTTTTTTGGTGGTGCTTCAATTCATTTTGCCTTGTTTCCCAATTCTTTATAAAACTTTTTGGGATCATCTGTAAATTGCTTATTTTGTAAATGTCCTTTATATTTATTTAACATCTTCTAAGTTTTTCTGCCTGTACTGATATTTTGAGTTTATTATTTGTGATAGTGCACAATAGATCCTGATCTGTTCTGATTCTGCACATTGTTTTTATCACATTTATCTTTCTGAGTAATTCTGTTCATCTGTTCCCTCTTCTATACTGTTCTAACAGTGACACTTCTTGTCTTAATTGCTTTACAGTTTTTTTTATATTCAATACTTTCATGATGGCTTTTGATTTGTCCCCTTTCATAGGTTCATAGGTTCATAGGTTGGTACTAGGCTATCGCCCCTAGGGCCTATACAAGCCTAGCCATAACAATTCCCTGGCTATTTATTCCCACACTATTTACTTCCCTTACTACGCTGTGTTTTTTTTTTTTTGGTAAGAATTTAGCTGCTATTAATTTTGTAATATAATTTTAATGCACAATAATATATCCTATTTACTTCTGTTATATCACATGAATATCTATGGGCAGTCTTAATTACTGTGTTCATTTGTTTTATCAAACTTCTACCTTTTTGGATTTTATTGGCCTTCTGTAGTATATTTCTTTAATTGACCTTAATATGTTCATTTCTATTATTAAATCAAACAACTGTTCTCTTAGATCATTTTCTTCTAAACTGAAGGCACATTCTTTATTCTCATTTCCTCTGGGCATTCTGTAAAATGTTCCTGAGTATCTTCCAGTGCCATGCTCTCTTCGGTCTCATCCTGTGTCATCTGTTGTTCTTTCATATGGAAGCTCACTGGCCTATCACTCCACAGCATTAACTGTGTCAGAGTTGCCACAGTTTCCTGTTCCTTCTCATCTCCTACTGAACATATGTACTGATTTCTTGTGAAAGGCTTCGAAGTACCTTCATATGGCAAATGATCAGATGTTTCCTCCCTCACTGGTTTCTCCTTAATTTGGGGCTCAATTACTCTATCTTGCTGTGATGTTCTCTAAGTTAGATTTTCTACTCTAAATACTTCACTTTGCAGGTAATCCATAACTTCAGTTTCTATTTCTTTATCTTCTCTATTACTAATCATCTTTTTTACTTTTCCTCTTTGTTTTCTGATTTTCTGTATTGTAAAAATTTCCATGTCTGGATGCCTTTGTCTATATTTCTCTTCAAATATTGTTGGTGCTACTCTTTTAGTATTGATTAATTTTGCTTTCTGCTTTGCATAAATATTGCACCATATTAAATCTCTTTTTCTTTCCCATGTTCATATTTCTTCTCCAGATGTCTCTGTTTCCTGAGCCTCCTGTTTATCCTTACTTTCGGGAATCGTTGTTTCATCATGCTGTGATGTAACCTATGTTAGACTTTCTGCACTGACTCCTTCATTTCACAAGTATTCCATAACTTCATCTTCTATTTTTTTAACTTCTACTTTACTAATCTTCTGTTCTATGTGATTTCTTTGTAATTTTTTATTGTGAAATCTTCTATATCTGGATGCCTTTGCTTATATTTCTCATCAAATATCTTTGGGGCTGCCTTTTTTGTGTTGATTAATTTAGCTTTCTCCTTTGCATCAATATTGCACCATATCAGATCGATCTCTTTCTTTCCCATGTCCATATTTCTTTTGTATACCTTTCAAAAGTCTCTAGAGTTTGTTCTTTATATTTTTGCACTTCCTCAGTTGCTTCTTTTTCCAAACAGCCCACGGTTTCTTGGTCTATATAATGTTTTTCATAAATTTGTTGTATTAATGAACACAAATTTTTATTTCAAGCTTCTGACAGTTTTTCTTGTGGGAGTATTTTTCTTTGGTCTAATATTGCTCTTAATCTTTTTGTATAACTTCTGTCTGGAAATTCTGGGCTTCTTGCATAATAGTAACAATACACAATTTCTCTGTAATCTGCAATAGTCCACTATATTGTCTTTATGGTTCTTTTTTTGGCCTATACGTTTTTGTGCTTTTTGTGGACAGCTACTTCCTTCTACAATGGGGGGTGGGGTTCCTCCCCTCGGGCTTGGCTTAGCCTTACTGTAGGAATATTTCAGAGTATTGAGGATTCTAAACTGTCATTTTTTTTTCAGTCCTGGCCCCAGTGCACCTACTAGGATTGGGCATTGTTTTTATTCTGGGTCTTGTGCACCCAGCTAGCTTTTTTATTTTTTTTAACTTACTTCTGTCCATAATATATGCTACATAAAATACAGTGTATATATCAGTGTCATCTTGGTGAGATTTTGTGAAAATCAGGGTCCACCTTATGAAGGCACTCACCAAGACTGGAGGATGAATTAGTTTTTAGCAATACTACTCTCCTTTGCTTGCTGACTTATCATCTATCCAATGATGACCTGTTACCTAGTAATAATTGGGAAGATTATAGTATGTAGAATTTCCTTTCGACTATTAGGCGGAAGAGATTTGGAGTGAACCTGTCTACCAAAAGGTTGGCAATGGCCTCTGGTTCAGTGTGGGTACTGCCTTTATAATAAAATCTGCGCATTGTTGTGCATTTACCCTGAGGTTAAGGATATAATTGCAGAAAGCTCTGTGGTTGTCCTTTGCCTGGGAAGCTATTCTTTTAATATAGCTTTTGAAATATTAATTAACCCTCTTAGCTACCTGTTTGGATTGATCAGTTATAATAATTAATAATAATTAAAGTCAAAATTAATATTGTTGTACATCACATAGCATTTCATGATAGCAGTTATACACATGCACATCTCTGCAACACTGCAATTGTCACTGTGATGGTTGAATGAGAACAGTGCAGAATGTTGATATACTACAAGAACACATGTCTTGCTAAGGCAAGAATATACATAGCATCATCCCATGTCAACAGTCCTCAGGAGGCATATTACTACAGTTGTTATGGAAGGCATATGTTATCAAATGGCAACAGTAGCCATCAATACATTACTTCAAATCTCAGTCTGGAATACACTGTTGTAGGGCTATTGTAAATTCACACCTCAACATAGCACATGTGAATGACAGCAACACTAAAATGTGCAATGTTCTTAGTGTGACAGGACATTACTAGGTTAACGGCCAACATCACATAAAATCCTAGACATTCTTATACAATTTAAAAGAAAATCATTATATCTATATGACGGAAGATAGTAGGGGTACAAGCATCTGTGTGTATGTGTCTGGTTGTATTGCATACTGCCTTTGTCCATATATGACATGTGCACCACCCAATGACAGAATTAGCAATCACACATCCAGTGGTCTGGAACTGGCTTGCAGATAGTCATGGAATGGCTCTGCCCCATGATGTGTGTATGTATCTTTGAGATGATGACATTCTCCAGTGTTCTGCAGAAATATTTTATGTGGACAGAGAGAAAAAGGGATATTGGATGTATGAACCTATGATAAAGTTTCTCCTGAGTGGGATTCAAATTAAAAGAAAATCAAACAATCATACACTGACTGTTAATATACCACCAACCACACACACAGAAGTTGACTGAGGTCAGATTTGAACATTAAACCTGTGGAGGTATAGAAACTGGAGTCCATACAGTGCAAGACTAGCACCACCAAAGATGTCTGACTTTAACAGTGTTACAGTGCACTTTACAGAGGATGACAGTGTCATTGTATGCTGAGAAGACGAGGTTGGGAGTAATGTCTGAACTAGATTTGGAGTCACATCTTGGTGTAAAACTGTCTCCAAACTTATATTTGAATGAATGCACACATAAGCTGTCTGCTGTGAGATTAGAACCACAGTCTATCTAGATACAAGTAGTTCATGCTCATGCCAACAAAGATGTCTGAGTGTAAGAGAAGTGGTTTCTGGCCCAGAATTTTTAGTTTATTGGCCATTTGGGCAGATTTTCCATCTCTTTCAACTTTCTGGTTTAAAAGACCATGTTTGCACTTTTTTCCCACCTTTCCTGTAAATAGACCTGTCCAGATACAGATTTGCTGTACCCAGGACTGTTTGTAAGCTTCTGAGAGGTGCCAAAGTCAGCTCTTCAAATTTTCCCGTAGATCTGCTCGTTCTCTCCTCTCCTGCACTTTTACTAGCTTATTAGTCTAGCACTTCACCATACCAGACTTCTTGTAGCAATTATTGTAGCGCACAAAAGTGCTACCAGCACTAAATGTTCCATAAGGAAACAGCTCCAATACTTATTATTAATGCCCATCCCTCCAGGCATGACTAAAGGTCAGTCCCCTGTGCTTTCTCCTATTAACCTGGTGAACTTGGGCATCCTGAGGCAATGTAGTAACTGCCTCATGTAAACTGACAACACTTTCCTTTTACCTCCGAACACTCAGACCTGTGAGAGATGCACTTAAATATCCAAATTGTAAGCCATGCACTCTCCAGCCAAGACCAAAATAACTGGTCAAGAAGAGAAGGTCAACACTTCCACCACACCACATGGAACACATAGGCCCCCAGAACAGACACCAGCACTGCCTTCACATAAAAATAAAAAACACACACCCACCTTCACGGAGGCTCTCAATAAAAATCTTCTCAAACAGCAGGGACCTCCAAGGCAGAAATGCACTTGACTACCACAACATAATACTAATCAGGAAACACATAACTCTCATAAACAGTGTACCACTCAACCAAAGCCCCTAAGGCAAAACAGCATGCCCACCACACTAGTCATAGGTCACTCGATAGTGAGGCACACTGATGTCCCACTCACTAGGTTGAATATGGAGTAAGTAACAGTCAGCTGTCTGTCAGGTGCCAGGATCCACCACATAACACATGCACTCAGGTCCCTCAACAACAGGTACAAATATGACTCTGTCATTGTACATGTGGGTGTGAGTGACCTGAGATGTACCTCCCTGGACTACATGATAAGAGACATGGAGGAGCTCTCAGATTATGTAGCTCAGGTGGGTATGACCCTAGTCCTGAGCAGCATCCTACTATCACCCAGAATGATATCACAGTACAAGCAGAAAATGATTGATTTCAACAATTGGCTAAGGTTTAGGTGTCATTCTAAGGGGATCCAGTATCTGTCTGCCTGGTATGACAAGATTGACAGACCTCGATGCTTGCCAGAGATGGCCTGCATCTTTCACTCCTGGGGTCTCTGGATACTGGTCAGAGCTCTTGCCACCCCATAGTGCCTTTTTTAGGTGGTGTTCCATAGAACAAATTATCACTGTAACAGCTACAAAGAAATGCAATCTGAAGGTCATGCTGCTCAACACTAGAAGTCTAAATCTCAAAATGCACTCGCTCGAAGCACTCCTTAAAATAGAGAACATCAACATTTGTGCTGCAATACAGACCTCATTCAAAGCAGCAGAAAGCACCCCTGCACTACCAGGCTATAACTCATTCCACACCTTTCGACCCCAGGAACATGGACCAAAGCAGCAAAGGCGGTGGTGTTTCCATATTCATAAAAGATGCACACATCTCCAGACTGCTTGCCCAATATAATGCGTCAGAGATACTTCATGTGCAGCTAACGTTGGGCAATACAGCGATTCACATTGCAGCCTTTTATAGGTCCCCAACCATGTCCCAAGACCCACACTCCACATTCTTAAGCACCGTGGAGAATTTTAGAGTCCAAACTAACACTTTCATACTGGGTCGACTTCAACTACCTGTCCACTAACTAGGAAAACTACTCATGCACCAATTCACTTGCCCAATGCTTCCTGTAATTCATTAATTCCAATTCCTTGGATCAGCTCATTCTTACCCCCACTAGAGGTAGTAACATCCTTGGCTTGGTCATTACTAACATGGGTGACTGTTGCTTTACACCAATAGTCATCTCTTCCCTGGTTAGAGCCGACCACAAACTAATCACCTTGGAAATCCACCCCCCTCTCCCCAGCAAAGGTAACCATCATGAAAAACCTCTCCAAAGCTAACTTTGGGTTTCTAAAAACAGAAGTGGCTAATATCATGGCACCTATGCAAATGGCCAATAGTTGCATGACCGCCAAATCATACACCAATGCACTGTATGAACACGTACACAAATGCATGGATCTTGCCATACCGAATAAAACCAAGATGCTCTCCTGCAAAAAAAGGAAGCCAATCTGGTGGTCCCCTGCTATACACAAACACTACAACAGAAAGAGGAAACTGATGCAGAATAAAGTGAAGTCCCAAGACTGGAAAGACTCCCTTATCAGCCTCAACAAAAAGTGGAGATCCCTCATCAAATCCTCTAAAGCTAGCTATGAAAACAGAATATTAACAAATAGTAAAGACAACCACAAGACCTTCTATAGTTATGTAAAGAATCTCCACGACAGTACTCAGATTTGCTCTGAGCTACTGCACAATGGTGCCTCCTATACTGAGACAACAAATATACTGACTGACAGATTCAGTGCCAAATTTACCCCTCTCTTCCCCCCAAAGGACCAATCACAATACCAGTGGATTGCCAGGCACCCAGTATTACTGCTACACAGGTTAAAACAGCACAGTCCAAGGCCAATAATACTGCTTCTATGGGACCTGACAATATCCCTGGCTGAGTTCTACATGAACTACAGCATGAACTGGCACCTCAGCTGTCTACCTTGTTCAATCACAGCCTCACCTCGGGCTTTGTCCCTACCGAATGGCACACTGCTGTAGTCATCCTTCTCCACAAAGGAGGAGCAACTGCAGACCCTGTGAACTATCACCCCATTAGCCTGAGAAGTCTGATCTGCAAAGCTATGGAATGCATCATCATGGACCTAATAAACAAGGATATAGGGAATCTACAAACTCTGGATCCCACACAGTTTGGTTTTGTGAAGGGTAGAGGATGCCTGCTTAACTTGGTCGACTTCTTTGAGTCAGTCACCAGAGCTGTGGATGAAGGCAAGGTGGTTCATACAGCCTACCTTGATCTGGCCAAGGCCTTTGATACTGTTCTCCACTCAGGAATCATAGAAAAACTCACTAAGCTAGGCATTAACCCCTATATCACTAGGTGGGTTGCAAACTGGCTCACATATATAACCCAGAGTGTGAAAGTAGCGTACTCCAAGTCAAACTACCGACCAGTCATGAGTGGAGTCCCACAGGGATTGGTCCTGGGTCCCCTGTTGTTTGGTATCTACTTCTCAGAAGTCCAGGTCAACACAAAGGGACTCTGGCTAACAAAGTTTGCAGACAATTGCAAGTTGGGACCATTATTAACTCCCCAAGTGATGTTGACATGTTTCAGAAAGGCCTCACTGAGAGCAATGACTGGTGTTGGAACCATGGCCTTAAGCTCAATGCCAAAAAATGTGCCATCATCCTCTTTGGGAAAAAAAAAACAGTTCCCATGAATTACCACATCGATGGTAGTCCACTGAATACAGAAGGCATTATAAGAGATCTCGGAACACAGGTTGACAGCAACCTCTCTTTTGACCAACACATTGCCACTGTGGTCAGAAAGTCCTTCTATGTGGTACATCTCATTACTAATGGTTTTGCATCCAGGAAGAAAGAGGTCATTGACTCACTCTACTCTTCTCTCATTAGGCCAATCATTGAATACAATGCTGCATTAGGCATGTACTTCACTAGACACCTGCAACAACTGGAGAGGCAGCAAAAGTACCTCGCAAAGAGGATCCCAGGCCTTAAACACTTGTCCTATATGGACAAACTCAAAAAACTCCAACTATTCTCTGTCTCATATCGCCTACTTAGAGGCGATCTCTACTTGACTTACAAAGCCTTGTCTGAACCAGCTCTGTTAGAAATGCTACATCTAAAGAAATCCCAATCCCTCCACAACACATGCTCCAGAGACCACAACCTCATTACCACAATCAACAGACCATGCCGGAGGGACATGTTCATAACCCAGAGGCTCCCCATGCTATGGAATAGACTTCCCATACATGTCAAACAGAGCACCTCACTGGCCCTCTTCAAGAGAAATCTTGTTGAGTGAATGGAAATAGAAAATTCACCCCGGGGATCAACCCAGTGGCTTTAATCGACAGAGGCACTGGGAACTAAGGTTGAGTGGCACTATGCCAGGGTAATCCTATGGGCTAGGTTTGTAAAGGCTCCAGGGTCATTAGCCTAGTACACACCTATGAAACTATGAACCTATAATACTGTCAGAGTGCACATTATAGGGGATCACATCATAATTGTATGTTGAGAAGATGTTTGGGGAAGTGAATGACATGGCTGTGGAGTCACATGCCATTATAAAATCTTCCCAAGACTGATAGCTGAATGAACATGCACACACATTGATTTCTGTGAGAATAGAACCTCTACCTACCTAGTTGCACAATACAAAGAACACAGTACTTAACGCTAGCACCGCAACACAAGTCTGACTTTCATATTGTCAGAGTGTACTTTATAAAGGATGACAGCATCAGTGTGGGTGAGAAGTAAACATTGATAGGAATATCTTACATAGCTGTGTACTCATATACTGCTCTAAAGTTGTCTCCTAACTGATTGTTGACCAAACACACACACAAATTGACTGCTGTGAGATTAGAGCTCCTACTTACTCTAGTTATACAAGGTAGAGAGCACAGTACTTAACACTAGCCCCACAACACCAGTCTGATATTTACACTGTCAGAGTGCCCTTTATAGAGGGCAGTATCATCAGTGCATGGTGAGAAGAAGATGCTGGTAGGAGTGTCTCTCATACTGCTCTAAAATTGTATCCTGGCTAACAGTTGACTGAACACATGCACAAGGTAACTGCTCTGAGATTATAATACCTACTGCCTAACTAATTCTACAAGCTGGAGAACACAGCACTTTATGCTAACTCCATAGCACAAGTCTGAGTTTAACAGTGTCCAACTGCACTTTATAGAGGTTGACATCATCCATGTATGTTGAGAAGAGGATGCTGGGATTGCTGTTGATGGGTAGTCATGTACCCTGATAAAAACTTGTTCTAAATTATACTTGAATGAGGACATTAGGACATAGACACATGCTCTTCTGTCCACACACACACACACACACACACACTTAGACATACAGGCATACACATGTTGAGAGTTATGCCATTCTAACCCCTTCCTAACTAGTTATTCAAGCTGGAGAACACAGTACCCAATAGTCATCCAGTCACAGAAGTCTGATATTGTCATTGTCATAGTGGTCTCTATAAAAGATGTCATCAGTATAGTGCAGGTAATATATACTATTAACAGACTTGTCCGCAAAGGCTGGACTTCAGATTTGATTTTGTGATATGCAATGTGCAAAAATAAATTTAAAGAGATTCTGACAATATCAGTGTGATATGGTCATGGATGCCCAATGTCCAGTGTTAGTATAAATCTATACCAACAGTGCAGTTGTGGTCTTTATTTCTGTAGTGTCCTTGGTAGTGGACCAATTACTGATATATCATTTGCATGTGCATTACTGCAGAATGCACAATTCCGAGTAAATATGTCTTCAGTAAAGCACAAGTCCTTGCCCACCTGTTGTGTTTATGAATGCCTTTCTATGTGATGGAAGATAACTGGTCAATAACCATAGTAAAACATGCTAAATAATTATTTACAAAGTGTATCAGTGAGAAACTCATTTATGATGATGATGGCAAAGTGTTAGTGCAGACATGATTTCCATTTCATAAATTCAACTTGAATGTGTGCAGCAGTTAAAAAGATAAGTTATGGGAGAAAAGCTGACCGATACTTTGCTGTTCATACTGTAGTTTATATTGGAAATGTGGCATATGTTTTATTATATAAATATTTGTTGCTGTTGCCTTCCCTGTTTGTGTGGAGTTAAGTGAAATGCAAACACCACAAGGGTCCATGTATGGCCATCAGTACTCTGGGTAGTATCAAGTGTAGAAAATATGCTTGTTGCCTACCTCTCCCTGTGGTACCAAGTGTAAGAGCAGTAAACTTTGAGTCAGCTAACAATTCATTTCCAATACAACTCCTTCTGTTTTTTCTTACAAATAGTGCCATCATTAGCCTAGTAAATGTGACCAGGACTGCAAATGTGACAGTCAGTGACAACAGTAAAGTATTTGTCTTCCACGATTTTTATCAGTAAAGCCTACCTCAATACAGTTGTACAACTATTACCTCTTTTGCAGGCCTCACTGTGAATAATAATTTAATTATGTATACAGCTTCCTCAAAATGACAAGGGCTGGTACATCTTTTGAAATGATTTGTCAAGGTCAGTACAGTTTCCTCATTACATTATATGAAGATGTCATCCATTATCACCTGAATTCACTTGTTAATATAAATGTACTGTGGTGAAGATTTTCCACTCGACCACCACTGAAAATGGGCTCTGCCCAGTCAGACTTTCCTGGTCAACAAAGACAAATAAATAAACAAACATGACACAAACAGAATCCTAAAAATGATTTCAAAAATATTGCACAGTGCAGGAGCACTGATAAACTATTAAATTAGGATAACACGTTGATATGTTGATATTATCCATCAGCACAGTCAAGTCAATCTGCAGTCCCCGTCCATCAACCTAATAGATACACACATGTAAAAAAGGGTTGGAGTGATGAAATGAACACAAGGAGTGAGGGGCATACATTTAACAGTGTTTTGTTTAATGGCACAATAATCGTCATTTTTTGATCTGTTGTCATTATTAACCATACATGCTGTGCAGCATGGAGTGAGTGACATAAGGGCATAGAAAACTTAGGACAGGGACAACAGGCTTACAAGCAGAAAAAAAGGTTAGGTAAATATGTGATAGCACTGGGTATGGATGTCCCTAAAGGTACTCATTTCTGGGTAGTAATTAAAATCATAACTGGCCAATTTTAATATGTGGGTGATTAAATACATCAGACACATCACACTAATAAAGGATGAGAGATGCATCAGGAATTGAACCCTTGAAACTATTGTCAAAAACAAAACTTCAGTCAAGTGTTTTATGTCAATACTCCACATTGAAAGTTGCATGTTGCTAGATTTAGTTGTCAGAGTAAATGTTCAAAGTACTGCCTTTTCTCTGCTTAAACTCTGTTTTCCTTTAGTGCAGAAAGTTAAAGCAGCATTGCATAGAGATAATCTGACTGGTATGGATGATGGCAAAAATTCAACAGGTTTTGTCATAGGACATGAAGAGCCATTCACCACCACTCAGCATTGGTATGCAATGTTAAACTCCGCACAAGTGTAGAGGACAAAAAGAGAAGGCTTTATTATATGCCATTTCGGGCAACGTGTGTGGTGTGTGATTCTGTTTTTGACCAGAATAAAGGTGTGCAAATGAGGTAGATAAGAAATTGGTGAATTTGGAGGAAGCAGGAGGAGGAAGAATAAAGGAGAATCAAGTCAGGATGGAATTACAAAGGAACCATAGCTACCCGCATCTTTAATGGCGAACATGATAGAACATTGGATGAATTCAGACTGTCACCGCAACACAGATGGGTGATAACAACGCCATCATGTGCTATAGCCAATTGGACTAAATCAAGGGTGTCGAAGTGGAAAGCTATGTACGGCACAATTTGTTTTTCTGCATTTCAAAAAGGGAGGAATGTTGGGGACGGACATAGGAATGTCAGGGTCGGGTAATTAGGGTAGGTGAGGAAGCAGATGCAGCAAAAATGACAAACAAGACAGATATAGGGATGGTGATGGACACAAAAGGTTGGGGGACACCATGAATGGGGATAGGTATGGGACATCAGAGGGGCATTCCCATTAAGCATGGGGACAATGAGAATCGTGTCACCCCCCTCAGAACTGTCATCACTGTCCCCTTCTTCGATTCTCTATAAGATTGTTGACATTGGGATCTTTTTTGTATTACAATGTGCAACTACCCCAGATGGCTGAGGCATGCACCAATGTACTTTCTAATACTACATGCACCATCCCTGGCAGCTCCTATCACCTCCACCAATACTCTCAGGGGGTGCCAATGCAGCTGGGGCAATGCTACCTGATATTGATGGCCCAGGTGGTGCAGCGGCTGCAGAGGCAGTATTGCTATCCTGCATCCCAGAAGTGCTGGGTGCTGGTGTACCAACCAGTGGAGGCTCGGAAGGCTGAGCCACAGTGGTTGACCTACCTCTTTGTGTTGAAAAACATTTTGTTTGTTGGCAGAAAAGTGTAACATCGGAACAATGGGTCCCCATTTATTAAAAAAAAGAGAGAGACAGATAAGTGGTTAGAACCATTATATGTCCAGTTCACTGTGGCAGGGCTAGCTACTTAGCAGTACAAACCTCGGCTCCAGATGATTGTTACTGTTGAAGTGACACCCCAACCCCATGTTCAAAATGGAAAAAGGGGTTGTGGATGGACAGATGGATGGATGTTACATTCAAATGCTTTATTACAATAAATATATGTTTATTATTATATTAGCTATGCAGCTTTCCCAATCCAAAGAGGACTGTGAATTGTTACATGTAATCCTTGCAATATGCAAATTTTGCATATATGCTTTTAAATATACTACAGATTAAGCTAACAACATGGAATTAAAGCCAATATTTCTGGAATTAAAACTAAAAAAAGATATTTTTGTAATTTTAATGTATTTGTTGCTTGTAGATTTGGACCCAACAAATCAGAATATACTATTACACTTGCCTAATACAATTACCAAGAGCTACAGAAGAAGGCATGCATGCTTGCTTTTACAGTTAAGGTCTGCATGCTTAAGCCGTTGGTATGGTCTATATTATATTCTCGAAGAGACTTTTCTTCAAACATGTAATCATCGACACATAAAGAGCGGATGCTCTAAAGCGCGAATGGCCACATCTGCAAATTTTTTCCTCAGGAAATAATTAATGGGGGTCGTACACAAAAATCACAAACTTCAAAAATGCGAATCAAGAGGGGGGGTTGTGCTCCCCACATCCCCCTAACTAAATATACCAACTTCGAGATTGCTGTACGTTGGGGAAAAAGGGTAATTCCCAATAACGGCCAACGGAATTCCCCCCCCCCCGAGGAAAAAGTTCACTGATGTGGCCATTCACGCTTTAGAGCGTTCGCTCTTTATGTGTTGATGATTATATGTTCGAAGAATAGTCTCTTCGAGCATATAATATAGACCCCTGTTGGTAATGTATAGAAGAACAATAATTTTAATACAATCATGTTCATTTGTGCTGCATACATATCCCTTGTCTCACTGACTCTTTCAAATTGTTCAGCATGTGCCTCCCTTTTTCCTGAAATTTCCTGAATAGCTGTAAAATAAAAAAGTAGAGAAAAAGAGACTTGAAAGCATTATGTATACCAGTCTAGGTTATGTATAGCTTTTTTATCAGCTAAGTTTGCTTTACCTATATACTTACACAACTGTGGGATGCCAACAGTTCTAAGCTCATCCAGCCACTGATTGACTTGCATCATTTTAGGTCTTTATAATGGTGCCTGCATTGCTCCCCAGTGCATGGTATGCCAGCTAGACTGTTCCAAGCCTCAACCTCATACTGAGACCTGATATAATCCACTTGCAGCAACCTACACCTGTAACACTTCATGAGGAGTGCAACAAATATTTTTGACTCCACCACACCCACCTTTGTGCCTTGAATTTGGCACCATCCTTCCCATCTCCTGCCATGTATGGACAGGTCCTCCAGAAACAGTAAAAGTGATCTCCCACCAATCATATCCATCAACTGCACAGGTTTTCACAGAATGTCTAGATTTTTGCCTCATATTTGTGGTCCTGTTTTTATAAAATTGTGGTTTTCTGGCAAATTAATGGCACATCATTAAAGACTGAAGTTAGAAAATTATGACAGGCATTTAAGTTTCAGACTTCATACCCTTCAGAAAATACATGCTAATGCAAAACCTGTTATTCTATCAATTTTTGAAGTTTGTAGGAGCAATAGTTAAAAACTGTCCATATTTTTTGCCTTTGTCCCACTTTTATTTATGGCTTTGTCCAGATTTCTTGTTATGAGAGGTACGCCACCATTTTATGATATCAAGTTTTATGATCAGCACACAAACCCACACAACCTTGCCAACCATATTTGCACAATGTTTGGCAGAAAGAAACATTGCCAAAGAGGAAGGGAGTTTATGAAACAGGAAGGATAACGTGGCATTTGGCATTAATTTATGGCATGTGTGCTGCTATACCTGACAACACTTTGTCCAGCGGTCAACATTGATATGTTGAATGACTTGGCCTTTAAGATGTGACTTTGGGGGGATCATGGGAATGACTTAACACATATTTTGTGGAGCTTTACACACTGTTAAAAGTAAATTTTACAATGTGGGATTCAAACCTATGCAAAAAAAAAATGGAATACATACCTTTCCACACAGGTGTTTATTCCTCATTGCCACAGAATAAGTGTTTGCTAACTATGGTCATTGCAAATATACACTTTAAAGAGTGAGTGGTGCTATACTTCAGTTAATCATGTATGTGTGTGCCATGGCAAAGTCCTGGCTAATGCATTTTCATGCAAGATGCAGGAGTAACATGTGGCAATATACTGGACAATATACTGGAAACAGATATACTTGCATTACCTTTAGAGTAGATTTTTCAGTTCTGGGTCAGACCACAGAATACTTTCTGACTTCCACTTATGCTTGTGTTATGGCAGGTGTGTAGATGACTGCCAGTAAACTATGAAGTCCATCCCAGGTTTGAAAATACATTTATAATTACATAATCATCATTGACATGCTACAGCAGTTACACATATAATAGGTATGATACCATGTGTGATCAGGTAACCTGCTATACACAGGTATTGGCATGTAGGATTATCTTTATAATCTAAGTTTTATGAAAAACTACAGTGGAACACTCAATAAAAAGGATGGAATGTGCTGGATTGCAATGATGGTTCATCTGTGTTTTGGCCACAAACCTATACCTGATGCCACAAGGAAAACTAGACAGCAGTTGTAATTTTTATATTCTGTACCATCTAGAGTGCTTATATCCATGCATCACCACTTAGCTGAACCAAATAAAACATTTAACTTTTTACCCTTAAGTAGTGAACTGTGTTGTTTGTGCATAGGTGAGCAATGCACACATGTAATAGGAAATCATAAACATACTCTTTCTATTAATACCATTATGATTATTCATCAGTAAAACTAACTACTGTTGAACTTGAACCACACTTTTTCCAGTTGTGTACCTCAATGTGTTTACACCTTGTGGTACACATATAGTTGGGACACATTTGTAATGTCTGCTGTCATTTCCATCCAAGTTACTGACCGCCACACAATACCACTAAGCATGTTTAGACTTCCTAAGGCAACTGACAGTAAAATTTAAATTTGCATGCATTTCACCATGTTTGCACTAAACCATGTGCCACACAAATGTTAAGGACAAAAAATAAAAAAATAAATGAATAAATAAATAAAAGTTAAATAAAGGTTAAACAATTTGCCTAGCTCTGGATTTGAACTATCAGACTAATAAAATACAGTTGGAGTGTGTTATCTTTGTTTTCCACAGACAGCGCTTTGCAACAGCAATCAAATCATGTGCATACAAGCAATTCACATTTCATTTGCAGTTACAGGTCATGCAATTGGACATTCTCAGTTGGTTGTACGTGTGGCTAAATATTTGGTCCGATGAGTGATCAGACAAGCATTTATGAATGTGTGTGCAGAAATGCAGCTTTGCCTTCTCTTTGTATTATGATTATCATTCCCTTATCTCTGTGTCAGCTGCAGTGGTGCAGCAGTTAGCATTATCGCCTCACAGCAAGAGGTTCTGCAGCTGAAGCACCTTCTGTGTGGAGTCTGCATATCCTCCCTGGGGTTGAATGAGTTTTAAAGACATGCTGTAGGTGTGTGAGTGTGTGCCTTCTGTGTAGGTTGGGTGCCAGGCTGGCAACTCAATACCATAAAAAACCCACTGCCAATCAATCTGCAGACCGGTGATCTGCTTTGGTGACCCCTAATGGGAGAAGCCAAAAGACATTGCTTTTTATTCCCTTTTCTCTGCTGTAATATCAGACATGCAGTCTATAATGCATTTTTTATCACCTTGCTTTAAATGAGTGATAAAAATACATGAGAGTGAACAGTAGCAAAGACACTACAGTTTATGGACAAAAAAGTATAACTCTATGGTATTTTTCTTTATTTAAAAGCTCATTGAAGTTAGCTTCACACATTGTAAGCATGTACTCACTGAAGCATCCACTGCAATGAAGGGTGTCTGAATTGCTGTTGTTTTCCTTCTCTCAAACTAATCATTTACATTAGAAAGCTATTAGTATCTAACAACAGTGTACAGCCTATGCTATGTTTACATCTGATACACAAAGTCAAAACTTTGGTATTCAGCAATTCTAATGAGTTCACAACTCAATTGCATCTTCATGGTGCTCAGACAGCTGAATGTACCATAAAAAAGTAGCTGTTTAGCTAGTGAACTTGAAGTTGAGGAGACGTGTATCTGGACAAAACATAAGATTGGTATTCCTTTGGAGGTGATTTCTCTGCAGGGAAGACTTCATTTTGCTAAGGTATGTTTGCATTATTCAAGGATATTTTATGTTTTGCAAAATGTTACACATACATTTATATATCCAGGAGAAAATGGAACTTTTATCTGAATGCACTCCTTGCACTTTACTGTTGGCATCAGAGGTTTTGGTGGGCATTTACATCTGTGAGATAGACAGGTTATAATTTCAGCAAAACTATGTTCTTAACATTTACTTTTTCAATGTCCTGTGGCATTGCAGATAAATGGGATGTATATGTCACTGACACTTGTGCTATGCATTTGAGATGGCCATGGGCAACTTCCACAGAAGTAGTGAGCACAGTGAAAAGTGATTGGCATTCAAACATTGACTTTTCTGTTGAAAAAGTGTAGATATACTGATAATTCCATGGAAAACATATATACATTACTTACATGGTATTCCTTGTTTTGTACAAACCTTTGTGTGTGTGTGTGTGGGGGGGTAAATGAAAAGTGTGTTTCAAGTGCTTAATGTTGATAAAGGGTACACAGACTTATTACTTTTTGTAGCAAATGCATTACGTATGTGATATTTACCTGCTTTATCCTTCTCTGTTTTATGTCAGATAGGATTATGGCATCGAAGCCTACAAATCCAAATAAAAATGCCTTTTAGTGATGCTAAGAATGAGGTCATAATACAGGACCTCAGATGGCATGGAGTCTCTCTGCTTGAGAGAGAGGTTGTGGGGATATGGGTGCCAGAAACAAGATTTGAAACCAGTTCATCAAACATGTGAATGCAGTTGGTGGCTACAGCCACAATTATGATTAGGTATGGCATCGGGGCGCCGATACAATTTCGTCAGCCTGGAGGAGGGCAGCGGCAGTTCATAGGTTCATAGGTAGGTACTAGGCTATCTGCCCAAAGGCATTTATAAGCCTAGCTGGAATGTGTTGGCTTTCGCCACCCCCTTAGATTAGTTCCCTGTGCCTCTGTCCAGCAGAGCGATTGAAGTGATCCCTGGGGTAAACGTTCTGTTTCCCATCCACTCGTCAAGGTTTCTCTTGAAGAGGGTTAGTGAGGAGCTCTGCCTAATGTAGATTGGAATCTTGTTCCAGAGCATGGGAAGTCTCTGGGACAGGAATCTATCCCTCCAGTACATCCTATTTATTGTTGTGGTGAGGTTTAGATCCCTGGAGCATGTGGCTCAGGGAGATATTTTTTTCTTTAGGTGGAGCATGTCCATCAATTCTGAGTTGGACATGGCCTTGTATGGCAGAGATCACCTCTGAGTAGGCGGTATGCAACCAAGTACAGCTGGAGTTTCTTCAGTCGAGCTGCATAGGGCATCTGCTTGAGGCCAGTGATCCTCTTGGTGAGGTACTTCTGTGGTCTTTCCAGTTGTTGCAGGTGTCTTGTAAGGTACATCCCAAATGGGGCATTGGCCAAGAACAGCTGGATACAGTGGTTGGTCCTACTACTGAGTCACCACCGACACCAAATGAAGTTTTTCTGTCCCTTGTCAAAGATTCAGACAGCTCAGTGGAGACTGCACACCATGTGTTTGATGTTGGTGCTGATGTGGCTGGGAGGAAAAGTGTGTCCCAGGAGCAGCTTCCAGGTAAGCTTATATATGGCAACATTTATATTTGCTTGTAGAATAAAATATATAATTTGATTACTACTTCCTGTGATACATTTTTTTCTATCTATACCTATTGGTAATTTATACTGTTGTACAAGAGAGTTGTTGAGTACTCACGTGTGTGGATGAACATCTCAGCCAAGCTTCAGTTACAGCTATTTCTTACAGGGTGTTTAGGCAATTGTGTATTCACTGCCCCTCCCCCATGTTATTCCCATAGTGATGCTTAGTTACCATCATTTCCTTGCTTCACTTCTTCCAGGACCTTCCTGCCAGCAAAGTGTGGAGAAATCTGCACTTGGTAAGCATATTTTTTTTTCTCTTATTAATAAACATTATTTAGATATATAATTAGCTGTAAATGTGAGGAGGGTGTAATGAGTGCCTGTATTGCTGAGCCATCTGAGATTATGTGACCAGTGTTAATTTTTGTTCATCTGTGTTTTAATATTTAGTGGCGTAGTGATTTCATTCCTGTGTTTGTTGCTTATTACAGGTGATCATTCCTGTGGAAATGTAGGCCTCCTATCACCTGATGTCAGAATATCTGTAGACTCTTATAACGATGGTAGCGAAACAGAGAAACAGTCGAGGGTACAGAGGTTGAATCTGACAGTGAGGTTTTGACACACACATCCCCTGGATTTCCTTCAGATGCAGTCAGTACATCTACGCATACCCATTCCACTGAGCCATCACTGCTTCATCAGTGGTTAAGGTGTCAACACCCAGACATGGTAGGCCATGTGATCCTGGACCTGGGTGTAGTCATGAAGAGAGGGCATCCAGCAGATATTGCTCATGTTCAGGTAGCACCACCACATCTGACCATAGGCATGGACATGCCAGTGAAACTCCTGACAGAGCTATTTTTTGCAGTTGTAGGCAAAGACGATGAACTATACTTCTACCATGCACAGTTCGCACCTGTCCAACAAACCAGGAAGTAGAGCTAGGACAGATCGCGGCTCTGTTCATGCAAACACACACACAAGTTTCACATTGAGTGCTTATACACACACAGGAAGTATTCATGAGACTTGCAGGTCACTCTGTCTCAGTGGCTATTTGATAATTAGCTGCACTTCGGCCTGCCTGTCTTTCTTACTCAAACATGCTCACTACTTATGTGTCAGTCCTGGCCTCTTGCCCCCCCCCCCCCACCCCAACCTGTGCAAATGATGATAACTATGCCATCACCCTGTTTCTATCTTTTGGATTCAGGGTCATGTATGTATTTTGTCTGATGCATAGGGTGCATAGCTAACTGAGTGCTTAGTATTTATATTGGTGATGTTACTTTTAATTTTTTACTGATTTCTTAGAGCCCTTTAGTGTAGTGATTACTACCCTGAAATCATTGATACCTCAGTGAGGCTTATTGTTCTACTTCGTGAGAATGTAGGGATAATTAGACTCTGGGCTGCTTTTTCTATTCTGGGTATTTTAGATGCATGAGGCATGTTAAATGATAAACAGCAGAAATCTATCTACATAAGTCAGACCTGTCACATACTGATGTCATCGCTGGCATTTTCAAGTAATAGTATGCAAGTATCTGCCATTCATTCTTGCTCCTGCACATTTATTTTCCTGTTCCAGGTTCAACACTTACCTTGATTGTCATGCAGTTGCAACTGTTGTAATTTGGGACGGAGTCTATGTGATGCTAGCAGCACACAGCCATTACAGTGATAAGTGAAGGTTGTGAGCATTGCCTGGCATCAATGTTGCTGTATGTATGTACATAGCATGAAGGTTGTACAACTTAGGTGGTCAGCATGTGTACTATCTCTTTCTCTTGGCCAGGGAGAGGGCATATTGTGCACACCTATGTCTACCTACATCCTCAGAAGCTGGTAGTTCCCCCTCTGACTCATTATCTGTTGGTGTGGCTGTGGTGACCTTGCCAGTGGTGGTGGAATATGTGCTCCTTCCCCTTGGTCTTGCTGTTGCAGCTGTTTTCTTAGGAAACTATTGTGTAGGATAGCATAGACAGTGAAAATTATGGCACAAGTACTGGGATCATACTGCAGGGCACCCCCTGGTGTATCTAGGAACTGAAACCATGACTTCAGCAGCCCAAGCACATTCTCTATGATATTTCTTATTTGAGCATGTGACTCATTATACCGTTCCTTCATGGGTCTGTGTGCATTTCTGATGGGCATCATCAGCCATGGTTTGAGTGCATATCCTGCATCCCCTAGTAAATGGCCTTGTGGGATATCACCCCTGAAAAAACCCTGATAGAGCTATGAGTTGTACCACACATGGGATTTGTGGTAAACTGTCAGGGTTGCAAGCACACACATTCAGGATAATTCCCTTAGTCTTACACACTACCTGGAAGTTGGTAGAGTAGATCCCATTTCTGTTAATGTAGCCGTTCCTTGTTTCTCAGGTGGTGCTTTCATCTCAATGTGCATCCAGTCTATGGCACCCAAGACTTCAGGGAAGTGTGCTATGGGTTAGAAATCCTGCATAGTTGTAGCTCTGTCCTCAGGAATACATTGAAAATATATATAGTCACTGGCATACTGTAGCATAGCATTCAGGAATTGATGTAGGATCCTGGATGCTGACACGTGTGACCCCCCACCCCCCAGCATGCCTCTGGTAGTCTTTGGAAGGTTTCTCTAGCTAAAATTCTAAGTGCTACACATCCCTTCATCTCTACAGGTATTGGTTCCCCATGGTTTGCCTTTGCTCAGTTGAGGACAACAGACATTGCAAAGTTCCTGGAGTGTGTCTCTATCCACCCTGTTGTGCTCTACTATTTCCACCTCATGTAGACCATGATAAGTTAAACAGGGTCTAAATACACTTCTCCTTCTTGGTTGAGGTCTATCAGCAGCAGCAGTAACATGGACTTGAAACTGTTGCAGATACACATGCAGAAGAGCAGCAGCAGCCCTTAACATTCTTTCCTTCTAGTATTGTTTCTGCAGCTGTATAACAATAGGTTTTGGAATACAAAACAAAAGCCTACACTAAGTGCACATGACTGCTTTATAACTTGTAGAATAGTTCTACCATCTCGGACTGGTTGATTAGCATATATACTCACACACACACACACAAACACGATGTAGACACGCATGTGTGTGCCACACACACACACACACACACACACACGATGTAGACACGTGCGTGTACACGTGCATATGCTCGCACACACACACACACACACACACAAATACAAACACGATGTAGACACGCGCGCGCGCACACACACACACACACACACACACACACACACACACACACACACACACACACACACACATGGGTGTGCTGCCAATTCACTTGCCGCTTGTGCTGTAATTAGCATGCCACAATGTTTACCGTGTTTACACAGCTCCACATATCATGTAGGGCTTCTTATTGAATACAAATAAGCTTGCTCATGATGTGCACAAAGTTTTAGTGGGCCGTGCAGAGTTTATTGAATCCTGCCCTCTGGGTTTCTTGAAAGACTGCATTTATCATATAATTAAGTACATTTTGACTGCTTAAATGCAACTAACAATCTTATTAAAATCAAAAAAGCAAATGGAGTAAAACTATATAACCAAAAAGGGCAGTTTAGTCTAACATTGCAGGCCACAACTGTGCATATACAGTAAACATCTCAAAGAAGTCTCTCAGTGAAAACTAAGTATATAGTGCTAGCCAATATTCTGCATATGTATTAAAATTTGCAATTGTAAAGTGTCATATTTATCTTCTTAACAAAAAGGTAAGTTGCTTAAATGTAGCCAATACTCTTATTAAAATTTGAAAAGCAAGCATCACGACTTGTATAAGAGAAACATCCACTACATTCAACAGTACATGTGATTTATGCACACCTCTCCACTGTCCAGATTTTTGCTTCATGTTTTTGTTGTGTCCTTCATAAAATGTGTGGTTTGCTGGCAAATCATTGAGGACTGAAGTCAGAAAATATTAACAGATATTTGAGTTTCAGACTCCATATCATACAGAAAAATGCATGCCAATACAAAACCTGTTCAGAGTTTTTCATTAAGAGGTTGAGAATTAACATGTTCCATTTATCTATGTAAAAAGTGTATTATCTTAACTTAAACATATTATATAGTCTATTATAACATGAAATTGAAAGAAAAACGTGACCAAGTTGGGAGAGGGAAGATTTTCAGTTTCAGCAGCAAATGCATCACTCTTATTAGTAAAATATAATTTGAGGGTTATGTTTAATATGTGCATGACTTAGATAGTGGAAACATAAAACATACTTGTTTTTTTTTTCCTGGGACCTTTGTTTTCCTTTCAAATTTTTTATAATTGCAAAGCAAGTGAATTGGAAGCACACACATGTTTGTGTGTGTGTGTGTGTGTGTGTGTGTGTGTGTGTGTGTGTGTGTGTGTGTGTGTGTCTGCATATTTGTGCTTGTGTGTGTTTGGGTGTGCATATGTGTACATATGCTTTTGTGCATGTGTGTTTGTGGGCATATATGTGTGTGCATATGCATATGCATGTGCATTTGTATGTTTGTGCATCAGACTGAGTGTGTGTATTCATTTGAATGAATGTGTCTATGTGTCTATTTGCTCTTGTATACCTGCTTACATCTGCATTTTTGCATATATGTGTGTCTGTGTGTGTTCTTAAATTTGAGTACGTGTGTATGTATATGTTTTTCTATTGTTTTTTCTGAGTACATATATGAGTGGTTTTATTCATGCGTGTGTCTGTGCATTTGTGTATGTGTGTTTGTGTTTTTATACATGAGTGCTTATTTGTGTATACATGCATGTATGCAGGTGTTTTTGTTCATGTGCATATGTGTGTACATACATATGTGTGTATGTGTGTGTATATGAGAGTGTGTTTCAGTGTGTGTGTGTTTGCGCATGTGTGTGTGCATATGTATGACAGTGTGTGTGTGTGTGTGTGTGTGTGCGTGTGTGTTTCTGTGTGCATGCATGTGTGTGCCAATATGTGTGTGTGTGCCTGTGTGTGTGCGTGTGTGCGTGTGTGTGTGTGTGTGTGTGTGTGTGTGTGTGTGTGTGTCTATGTGTGCATGTGCATATGAGTGTGTGAGCAAGTGTGTGTGTGTGTGTGTGTGTGTGTGTGTGTGTGTGTGTGTGTGTGTGTGTGTGTGTGTGTGTGTGTGTGTGTGTTTGTGCAGGACTACATCATTACTTGACAATATATGCTGTAGCTCCCTGTAGCCCAGAAGAGAATAAAGTAGGAGTTTAAAATGTTTGGATGGATATCTACAATATCTGTTTACTTGAATTTTGTATGGATATTGTGGCTTGCATACCTCGAAATTGACAGATAGTAGAAATATGTTAAGAGAGTTAAAAAGTCAACAATACTTTTTTATGTATTGTTACTTCAACAATTGGCTAAGCTTCTGGTGGCATTCTAAAGGGATCCAGTATCTGTCTGCCTGGGATGACATGGTCGACATACCACGATGCTTTGCCAGAGATGGCCTGCACCTGTCACCCCTGGGATTCCAGATATTGGCTAAGGTTCTTGCCGCCCCTATAGTGCCTTTTTTAGGCAAGGTTCAAATGACAAATTCACCACCATAACAGGAACAGGCAAGCAAAAACTGAGGGTGATGCTACTCAGTGCTAGAAGTCTAAATCTCAAAATGCACTCACTTGAGGCACTCATTAAAATGGAGAACATCAATATCTGTGCAGTGAATGAGACCTGGTTCAAGCCTCCAGAGAGCACCCGTGCACTACCAGGCTATAATTCATACCACACTTTCCGGCCATTTAACCTGGACCGGAACACCAAAGGCGGAGGTGTGTCCATATTCATTAAGGATATCCACACCTCCAGGCTAGTTGCTCAGCATAATGCAGCCGAGGTTATCCAAGTGCAACTAACTCTGGGCAAAACTGCAATCCAAATTGTAGCTTGCTACAGATCACCCACCATGCCCCAGGATTCCAACTCCTCTTTTCTTGATGTACTGGAAAATATTAGGGTTCAACCAAATACCCTAATAAGGGGCAATTTCAACTACCCCACCATTAACTGGGAAAACTACTCATGTACCAACTCCTTTGCTCAACGCTTTCTGGAATTCATAAACTCCAATGCCCTGGATCAACTTATCCACACCCCCACCAGGGGCAACAATATCCTAGATCTAGTCATTACCAATATGAGTGACCGGTGTTCCACACCTGAAGTCAACGCCTCATTGGTTTGATCCGACCATAAGCTAATTACCCTAGATAGCCACATCCTGCCTCCACCCCCCATTAAGGAAACCATGGTAAAAAATTTCTCCAAAGCCAACTTCATGCTTCTTAAGACATAAGTGGTGAACTTCATGACACCCATGCAGATGGACAATACAGTTATGACTACTGAGCTCTACACAATTGCACTTTATAAGCACTTACATGTGTGCATGGATCATGCTATCCCAAACAGAACCAAGATGGTATCCTCCAAAAAAGGAAGCCAATCTGGAGGTCCCCTGCCATAAACAAACTGTACAACAGAAGGAAGAAACTCTTGCAAACGAGAGTAAAATCCCATGACTGGAGGAGCTCCCTGGTCAGCCTCAGTAAGAAGCTGCAATCCCTGATAAAATCCACAAAAGCTAGTTACGAAAACAAAATTGCCACTGATTCTAAAGACATCCACAAAGCATTATGTAGCTATGTCAAGAATCTCAATGGCAACACTCAGATCTGCTCTGAGTAACAGCACAATGGGACTAAATATACAGACCCAACTAATATTGCCAACATCCTGGCAGATAGGTTCAGTGCTAAATTTACCCCCCTCTCACCCCCTAAAGAGCCCATCTCTATACCGGAAGAATGCAAAGTTCCTGTAACATGGCTGCACGGTTAAAAACCACACTCTCCAAAGTCAAGAACACAGCATCCATGGGACCAGACAACATCCCAGGCTGCATTCTACACAAACTACAGAACGAACTGGCACCCCACCTAAGTACCATGTTCAATCATAGCCTCACCTCAGGCTTTGTGCCTGCTGAATGGCGCACAGCAATGGGTATCCCACTCCACAAGGGGGTGAGCCACCATGGACCCCGGGAACTACCGCCCCATTAGCCTGACGAGCCTGGTCTGCAAGGCCATGGAACGTATCATCATGGAACTTATAAACAAAGACATTGGTAATCTCCAAACTCTGGATCCCACCCAGTTTGAGTTTGTAAAAGGCAGATCATGTCTCCTAAACCTGATAGACTTCTTTGAAGCAGTCACCAAAGCTGTAGACAAGGCTAAGGTGGTTCACACAGGCTATCTAGATCTTGCCAAGGCTTTCAACAGCATCCCCCACTCTGGAATTATAGATAAACTCAATAAACTAGGTATAAATCCCTATATCACAAGATGGGTTGCCAACTGGCTCACTGACAGAACCCACACTGTGAAAGTAGCATACTCCAAATCTGACTTCAGACCAGTGACAAATGGAGTACCACAGGGTTCAGTCCTGGGTCCTTTCCTGTTTGGTATCTACTTCTCTGAAGTACAGGCTAATACAGAAGGTCTTTGGCTAATGAAGTTTGCAGATGACTGCAAACTAGGAGCCATAATCGAAACTCCTAATGATGTGGACTTCCTACAAGAGGGCCTCACTGAGACAGATGCCTGGTGTCAACACCATGGCCTCAAGCTCAATGCAAAATGTGCATTGTCATCCCCTTTGGTAAAAACTCTGTGCCCATGAACTACAACATAGGCGGTAGTATACTTAACACCGAAAGTGTGATAAGAGACCTTGGGATACAGGTGGACAGTAGTCTTTGATAATCACAGCGCCGCAGTAGTCAGGAAATCCTTCTACGTGGCACACCTCATCACAAAAGGTTTCTCATCCAGAAAAAAAGAGGTCATTGTTCCCCTTTACTCATCACTCATTAGACCCATTATAGAGTACAATGCCCCTTTTGGCATGTACCTCACAAGACATCTACAACAACTGGAAAGGCTGCAGAAATACCTCACAAAGAGGATTACTGGCCTCAAACAGATGCCCTCATGAGACCGTCTCAAAAAACTCCAGCTTTACTCCGTCGCATATCGCCTACTCAGAGGTGATCTCTGCCTAACATACAAAGCTATGTCAAACCCAGAGCTGTTGGACATGCTCCACTTAAAGAAATCCCAATCCCTCCGAGCTACATGCTCTAGGGACCTAAACCTTGTCACCACAATAAAAAGAACATGCCAGAGGGATAGATTCCTGTCCCAGAGACTTCCCATACTCTGGAATAAACTACCTATCTATATCAAACAAAGCTACTCATTAGCACTCTTCAAGAAAAATCTGGATGATTAGATGGGAAATAGGAAATTCACCCCGGGGATCACCTCTGTGGCTGTGCTCGACAGTGGCACAGGAAAATAATTTTCTTGGGTGGCAAAAGCCAGGGTACCTTTTTGGCTGGGCTTGTATAGGCCACAGGGCTGATAGCCTAGTACCTACCTATGAACCTATAATTTTCCCAAGAAGATTACTATTTTGTGTTGCATGAGCCTTTTGAATCAAATCAGTAAATGCTAAGTTTAATTACTTGATAAATAGAAAAATATGCATAAATAATGTGCATGGCATCAGCAGGGAATCTTTGTTAGTCAAAGATGTGAAATAGAGACTGTCACATACATTTCAGCTTTGACATGCACTTATTAGTCACAGAATACATTGTCATATACAGTATGCTGAAAAATTTAGTCCTGGGTTTGAGTGTCTTGATCTGCATTTCCCAATTGTGTGACTAATCAAGTCACTCAGTTTGACAGTGATCCTTTTTCCCATAAACAGAAGCACTTTTACTTTGTCAGCTTCTGCACTTAATGACCAAGGAAAAATATAGCTGTCATATGTCTAGTTAGACTGATGTGGGCAACGAAACGAAGAAATAAAATACATGCATTTAGTATGAACATAAAGTTAATACCCATTATCTCTTTCTCTCAGGAAATGGTCCCATTTCTACGACTGTTTTAATATGTTCATGTTACCATTGTATCATTCTTCACTTCGATACAGCACACATCTCCATAGCTACATATATTTCACGTGAAGGCAATGTAGACCTTTGTTACTGCTGGTCACCTTCTTCAGACTACCCATAATATCCTTGGCCAATGTATCTGTCTTAGCAGGTCACTACATAACAGGAGCATTTGCATTTATTTGTGCTTGTCATGATGCATATACTTCTGCATGGATCACTTGTGAATAATACCCCCTTTGTCAGTATTCTTTTTCCAGCAGGTATACCACACACATGGAAACCTAAACACATTGTTCCACATGTGACTTCATTATCTTTGGTGTCTTCAGTATCTGAGTCTGTGTGAATACCCAGACATATATCATGCATTATACAGTTCATGGTTTGATCTTTTATGCTTGCAGATAGGTGCAGAATCATCCATTACCTAACTTATTGTGCTTGGTTAATTAAAAAAAAAAAACACCTCTGTGTATCAGTGTGTAGGAATGCTGCTTACAGTGAAGGTGTTGGTTAGTTTAGTTAGTTAGTTAGTTAGTTAGTTAGTTAGTTAGTTAGTTAGTTAGTTAGTTAGTTAGTTAGTTAGTTAGTTGTCTGTGTGCTTAGGATTTAATTCAGATAGAATATTTCCTTCAATCTGCTCACACAGTTATGGAATAAATCAAAATAAGTTTGTGTGTAAAGCTCGAGAAATTTGTCGGAGTGTACTAAGACTTTTGTTGTTAGCTTGCACTTCAAGATTAATAAATGAAATAGGATGTGCTAGAACTTTTACAACCAATTATTCACAACATACATGTAGGACATTGTGGTCAGTGGGTTAACAGATTACTTTATGGTCCCTTTACACTGAAACTGCAAGCATCATTCTCAGTATGTATTTATTTTTATATTAATTTTATCACACATTAAGAGCTTTAAAACAACCAGTATCAAGCTGATGTGAATTTGCTCATAAAGTGCATTGTCCTTCATTTGTTTTTAGAACTTCACAATTCATTACCTATCTTATTACCTATGCAACTTCTAAACCACACTGTGACAAATTCTGCATTTTATAAATACTTCAGAAAAAATGCATTTTTAAGTGAGTAATCTCTAACCAAGCATGTATAATGGGAACTACCACATCAGTATATTCGTCTGCTGTGTTGCTTCTTGTCACAGGAAAAAAAGTCAGCAAATGAATGCTACTGTAAGAGCTATATCCTAACAGCTACAGCAAAAGATAAACAATTAAAAAATAAACCGTCTTCACAACAGCTAGTTCAAAAAAGTGCATGGTGTGTGCCTGTGTGTGTTATGTGTGCATGTGCATACGAGTGTGTGTTTGTGTGTGAGTTTATCTTTAAGCCTCACTACTTTCATATTCATACTGTCAGATTTTGCATAAGCTAGCTGACCTCCTAGTGTCCTTTTTGTAATTGCTAAGATACAACACTGTCTTTTCTTTTGGACCATATCCAGTTACAGTAAACTCTCAGTTAACCGGAACTCAAGCAACAGGCACTCTCAAGTAACCACCAAAAAAAAATCAAAGAAATACATTACAATTTTCATGTGTTGCACTTTCTGTACCCTCCTGCAGAAACATACTTTATGTTTTTAGAGTTTTAGAGTTTTTAAAAGGAAGATAGGAATAAATTCCCCCTCTCCCCAACCTGAGATCAAGTCAAACCAAACAAATAGTATAGGGTACTGTATTACTTAGGCCTATTTTAATAATAACTCTCAAGCAACCAGAAACTACAGTTATCCAACTTCTACCTGTCCTCATGGGTGCCGGTTAACTGTGACTTTATTATATAAGAAGCATAAACATACATTGTTTTTAACATTATTAGATTGCAACTGTTTTTGTACTAGAAGCTATTGTTGTTTTCAATCACTTAATGATTATCAAGGAATATTTTATATGATATACACTTCAGCTTTGCTACTGCTTCTGAGCAAGGTTTAGCATGCTGTGCAATGTTTAAGTTGCCATCATTTCAGTATACTTTTCTGGGTTTCAGAGAGTCGATATATAACAATTGTACTTTAAGTAATAGTGGGTGGTATGGTAACTTTCACAAAGAGTTAAAACTACAAGTAAACATCACAAATTCATCTGTCCTGCAGTAGTACCACCCAGTTCTTAATGTAATCATGGTGCAGAGCTGTGGAGTAATTAACCAGAGAAAGAACATGCATTTTTACAATTAGTGAACATTGTGTTCATTTTTATTAAAACATGATTTTCTGATGAATTAATAATAGAACCAGAGGGTGAAATGTGGTGATTTTTTTTTTAATTATAAGAAAATAAAAATAAATCTACAGTCTGTTTCTCCTCATCGAAATGCAATTATAGGATTGCTGTAGTTATTGCATGCTCCCATGAGATCTCTCAAATTACTTTTAAGTAGAATAAACATCCTTGTAATAAATGTGTTTTCCCTGAAGTCAACACAACTGTTTTAAAAAAAATGTGTATAAATTGCTGTGTTTTCCCCATGCAGTTTTATGACTGCAGTTATAAATCATTCTCCAAGGTGTCTCTTCCATCATTTCAGGATTAGGCAGGCTGAACAGATTGCAGGGCTGCTGGTATAGTCAAGGAAATATGATCACAATACAACTAACCCAAATGTGCACCTCTCAACCATCACATATCCCGAGGTTTCTTCTAGTCATAAAGAAATGATTAAACATTGTTTTAGTTTGCAGATAACACTACATGTACTGAATGAATGCATGTGTGTCTATTAAGGCATGTCTTTTCATTTAAATGTTTTCTGTGCCAATTACATTTTATAGAAAAGCTTGACTTCCTGCATTTCCATCAATTAACGTAAGCATAATGAATGTTACTATACCCAGCGGATGCAATATTTGTTCATTCCTATATTTAATTCAAGATTACATAAAGCGACATTCACAGGTATTTTTACTGTTTAAAGTCTCACAAAGAATTTGTGGCCACTGAGGTGAGTGTATACATCTTGATATGCACTTGTCATCCTAGGTCATCATCATTCATTTGTTTTTTGATTAGCAGATCAATTCACTACAGAGTCATAGGTTTAAATGTCCTAGTCATTATAACATGAGCCTGTCTAGACAGTGACTTGGCATGAAGAGTAAGAAGTTGACCCAAATGGGGTGCCAGGTCATCACAGGATGTGCACACACACGCACACACACACACACACACACACACACACACACACACACACACACACACACACACACACACACACACACACACACACACACACACATTCATGCATACTCACTTTCACACAGCATGCACACTCACAGGCAATTCAGATACCATGAAATCAGCTATGTCATCTTTGAAGTATGAGAGAAAATTGATCACCTAGTACAAACACAGGGACACAGGATGGACCTGTAGACTCTCCACAGAAGGCACCTCAGTCAAGAGCTGAACCATAGAGCCAGGCATTGTAACACAGCAATGTTAATTGCTACAATTCTGTACTGCCAGAGAGTTGGCATCAGTTAACCAGATTAGGTAGAACTGCATTTATTAGGTCAACACTGTTTTGTTTTCCGATGCGTCTTACAATCTTTAATATCCATTTCACCATATTTGAAAAAAATGGATGTTTCATTGCATTTTCAGTCTCTTTTTTTATCTTCTGTTTCACTTCTTTTGCCTGATGACCCTCTTCCCTAATGTAAGCCAACAGGTGTTTTTGTTCCCCCTGCACTGTAACAAAGATTGCTGAGAGAGACCATCATTTAGGCAGCTATCAGTGGCTTTTGCTGTAGCCTTAACACTCTTAGATGCTGACAGGTGGGGGGTTCTTTTGTGACCTTGTGCATGCTTTGATGCACACTATCCCAAAAAATATATATCCCCTCATAAGACTGCTGTCGAATCAGCTTGATAGCAGCTGTGCACACATCCCAGATCCAAGAGCTGCATGCCATTTTTCCCATCCTTAGCAGGATCTAATGTTGCAACATACCGGAACTCTGCCCCCCGTGGGTGAGCTGGATGTCATTTACTTACTTGGAATCCC
Organism: Protopterus annectens; assembly: GCF_019279795.1. Lineage (NCBI taxonomy): Eukaryota > Metazoa > Chordata > Ceratodontiformes > Protopteridae > Protopterus > Protopterus annectens. The sequence continues at coordinate 1,527,654,853 of NC_056745.1, read as the reverse complement.
CCCATCCCTTCAACTGCTTCTCAGTCTTAGATCATTTCGTCAATGTCAGGGATCCATCCAGCTCCTCCATGAAACTGGGATCTTCTTTTTTACTTTTTAAGCAACTTTTATTTGTAGAAAGGAAATCACAGAAAGATGAAGGTAAAAGAACTGAAAACGAGGGCTATATGGGGCATGTTTAAATAAAATATACATTTTCGAACCTTCTGCTTTACACAGGAATATGAACTCTTAACACCTAACCTTGATTACACGTGATATCACATGCAAACCATTTATGCCATTACTTGTTAGATTCACCATTGTCATTTGACAAAGCATAATAATTGACATTGGGACAAACCAAATATCGCCTGCCATAAAGAATAATCTTCTCCAAGTGAACAGGCACATTTCCCGTTCAGAGTGCTTTCTCTTGGGAAGATGTACAAATCAGAGTAACATAGACGAGCATAATATCTCCAAGCACTTATAAAAGATTTTCTAGACTTTAGGTACAAGGACAAAAATCATGGTCACTAATCCAGTACTAGCAAAGATACCAACCATAGGCTGAAATAATGAATATGACAATCACTTTTCAAGGTCCTAGCCATGAGACCTTCCAGGAGGATAAAAGGAAGCTTTTTTCAGAGCATGGCCAGAAGTCATAGCATTTCATACTTCATGATTATGGTAGCTGTTTTTTTCTTCTTTTATTAGAGAGATAAACAATTTCAAGGGCTCCCTTAAAGCTGCTCGAACAAAGGGAGACAATATCACATACACACAGATGCATGCACACATGCACCCATAGCACACATACACATGTATCTGCATACACACGCACGCATGCACACACAAATACAAACACACACACACACGCACGCATGCACACACAAATACAAACACACACACACACACACACATTCACACGCACATTCACACACACACACACGCACACACACACACGCATCTAGTTATCTATATATAGATATATAGATATGTTTATGGGAACCCCTAATTACAGGTGCACAAGATAGACAGTCTCAGGGGTTGAGGAATATATATACAACTGCGGTGGTGGTGCTGCGGTAGCGTTGTCACCTCACAGTAAGACATTGTCCTGTTCGATTCTCAGCTAAAGCATCTTCTGTGTGGAGACATGCGTGAATGGGCGTACCTTCATTGAAGGTTGTGCATCAGAGCTGGCAACTCAGTACATAAAAATCTACTGCCAATCATTAGCAGACCGGAGATCCACTGTGGTGACCCCTAACCGGGAAAAGCCGAAAGATACAACAACATATATATGGGTCTACCTCCTAATATCGCATCCCACGTTATCGAGATGAAATCAACAAAAACCCACTTCAGCAAAAGCCTGGACTGATGACTCTATTCCCAGTGTAAGTAGTCACTTATACCAAAAGTCATGAAAATGAAACCATACCATCCTCAACCCACCCAGGTGGGAGGGGGCTATCCACCCCACACCCCCCAATTTGGGGGACTGCATCCTCCACACCCTCCCTAACTAAATATACCAATTCTAAGATTGCACTACAGTTGGGAATAGGGTGAAGTTCACCTTATTTGCCAACAGGTTACTTACACTAGGAATAGATTCACTGATCCGGTCTTTCGCTGAAGTGAGTTTTCATTGATTTTGTCTCGACGATATGGGATTCAATATTGTGGGCTTTTGATATTTTCAGGTAGACCCTTGCATTTTATCTGTCTTTGGCCTAGCACTCTTGTGTGGGGTAATTTACTGCACTGTTATAACTTGTTGATACGTGTTAACCTCTGCTATCTCTGAAAAAACAAAAAAAATCTTGCTTTTTTCCCACTTTTCTGAGATTTTAAAAAGTTCAGTTACAGGCTTACTGTTCTTGAACTGTTTGTAAGTTTCTGTGAGGCCATTTTTTTCTTGGGCTAAAGGAAAGTCTCTCTGTTGATCAGTGGCAGTGAAAAACATTGAGCAGCCTGCCTGCCCCTGTTGGAGTGGTTACTGACTTGAAACTGTAGTTTTATTGGCCATTTTGGGTCAATTCCAAAACTCCTTCATCTTCCTCTCTTAAAACCCTCTTTTGCACGGTTTTGCGTGGTTTTGAGCATAGCGCAACAACGGGCAGCGCCGCCTAATTGGGTTTAAACTATTCCTGGCTCCACAAAGTCTGCTCTTCACTTTTTCCCTTAGAACTGCTCTATCTATCAATTTAAACACCATATTCTCATTCTAAGGCCCTTCACTGGTCCAATTAAGTAATCCTACAAGTTAGCACTATTAAACCATAAGCACTACTTACTCTTATACTCTCTACGATTACCCTGTCCTATATTGGTCCGTCTTAAATTCAGTTTCCCTATTACTCTAGCATGTCCAAAGGTCAGTCAATGGTTTGCTCTCCAGTCCAGCTGGTGAATCTGGGAATTTTGAGGCAATGTTACAACTGTCTCATGTACACGGACAACCCTCTCCTCCTCCAAACAGGTTCAAATATATGTGAGAGATGCAACTATTTAGCCAGACTGAAGGCTGAGCTCTCTCATCTCAAAACTGGTGTAACCAGTCAGGAGGAGAAGGTAACCTCACACAACACAATTCCAGTATCACATAGTCCCACCACATCAGCAAACCAAACACATAAATACACAAAAACATACTCTGAGGCACTAAATAAAAATCTACCTAAGCAACAGAGACCTCCAAAGCAGACATCCAAGCAAACACTACCTCAAAACAAAACACACACAACACATAACCCACAAAGTCAGTGTGCCAAGCAGCCACAGCCCTTAAGGCTGAATAACACACCTAATACTCTTGTTATAGGTGACTATATTGTCAGACACACTGACGTCCTGCTCACCAGGCTGAATAAAGAGAAGGTCACGGTGAGCTGGCTGTTAGGTGCTAGGATCCGCCACATAACGCAAGCACTCAGGTCACTCCAAAGCAAATACAAATATGACTCAGTCATTGTACATGCTGGTGTGAATGACCTGAGATGTACCTCCCTGGACTACATGAAAAGAGACATAGAGGAGCTCTCTGATCATGTAGCCCAGGCTGGTATGACCCTGACCTTGAACAGCATCTTACCCTCACCTAGAATGATGCCACAGTACAAAGACAAAATGATTGATTTTAACAATTGGCTAAAATTTTGGTGTCATTCAAAGGGGATCCAGTGTCTGTCAGCCTGGGATGACATGCTCGACAAGCCACGTTGCTTCGCTAGGGACGGCTTGCACCTGTCACCACTGGGCTTTTGGATATTGGCAAAGGCTCTTGCCACCCCCATAGTGCCTTTTTTAGGCAAGGCTCAAAATTCAAACCCACCCCCATAGACAGCAAAAGGAACAAGAAACTAAGGGTAATGCTGCTAAACGCCAGAAGTCTTAACCTCAAGATGCATGCACTCAAAGCTCTCCTCAGTATGGAGAACATCTATATCTGTGCAGTGACAGAAACCTGGTTCAAGGCTCCAGAGAGCACCCCAGCACTACCAGGCTATACCTCATATCATGCTTTTCGGCCCCAAAACCCGGACCGAACCACAAAAGGAGGAGGAGTTTCCATATTTATCAAGGATATCCACACCTCCAGGTTAGTGGCATTGCACAAAGTATCGGAGACCATCCATGTGCAACTAACAGTGGGCAAGACTGCTTTTCAGTTTATAGTATCCTACAGACCACACTCTCAAAGTCAGGAATCCCATTCAGCTTTCCTGAAAACATTGGAGAACATGAAGATCTCTCCGAACACCATTATATTGGGCAACTTCAACTACCCAAACATACTGGGAGCACTACTCAAGCCCCAGCACCTTAGCCCAAAGATTCCTGGAAATTATAAACTCAAATGCTATGGAACAACTAGTCACCACTCCCACAAGAGGGGACAACATACTAGACCCGATCATTACCAACATGGGGACTCTATGCTCCACACCAGAAGTATATCCCTCATTGGTAAGATCAGACCATAAATTAATTTCACTGGATGTCCACATCCCGACCCCACCCCCAGCCCAGAAAACCACAGTGAAAAACTTCTCAAAAGCGAATTTCTCACTTCTCAAAACTGAAGTGGAATCCTTCAAGGCCCCAGGGCCAGTGGAAACTACAGCCCAAACTGCAGAATCCTATATAAATGCATTCTACGGACATCTCCAGGAATGCATGGATCATGCTATCCCAAACAATACCAAGACCCAATCATCCAAAGGCAGACGTCCAGTCTGGTGGACCCCTGCCATAAATAAACTGTACAACAGAAGGAGGAAGCTACTACATGATAGAGCAAAATCCCTAATAGGGAAGGCATCTCTGATCAGTACTAGCAAAAAATTACGATCCCTCATAAAATCCTCCAAGGTCAGCTTCGAGAGAAAAATTGCACAGGACACCAAAGTCAATCATAAGGCTTTTTTCAGTTATGTTAGAAACCTGGGATGCAACTCCCAGACTTGTTCTGAGTTGATTCTAAATGACAAAAAATACACTGAACCCACAGACATCGCCAATATCCTGGCAGACAGGGTCAGTGCAAACTTCTCCACCCCATCCCCCCAAAAGAGCAAGTATCTATCCCAGCAGAGGGCTGCCTCCCAAACATCTCAGATGCTCAGGTGAAGTCTGCCCTCTCCAAAGCAAAAAACACTGCTTCCATGGGACCAGATGGTGTCCCAGATTGCGTCCTACATGAACTACAAGAGGAACTATAAAACAGCTATACAATCTCAGCCTCACTACAGGATATGTGCCCACAGAATGGCGTACAGCAACAGTGGTCCCACTCCACAAAGGTGGAGCCTCTACGGACCCTGGAAACTATCGCCCCATAAGCCTGACTAGCTTAGTCTGCAAGGCTATGGAGAGGATCATCATGGAGCTCATAAACAAAGACATTGGGGACCAACAGACACTAGATCCTACCCAGTTCGGCTTTGTCAAGGGCAGATCCTGCCTTTTGAACCTGGTTGACTTCTTCAGAACAGTCACCAAAGCCATAGATGAAGGGAAGGTAGTTCACACAGCCTATCTGGACCTTGCAAAGGCATTTGACACAATTCCCCACTCGGGCATCATAGATAAGCTATCCAGCTTAAATATAAACCCCTATGTCACAAGATGGGTCGCAAACTGGCTCAAAGACAGAACCCACAGAGTGAGAGTTGTTGGAGCCATGTCAGACTCGAAACCGGTCACAAGTGGTGTCCCACAGGGTTCTGTCCTGGGACCACTCTTGTTCGGTATATACTTTTCCGAAGTACAGGCAAACGTGGGAGGACTATGGCTCACCAAGTTCGCAGACTGCAAACTGGGCGCCATAATCAACTCTCCAGCTGACACAAACATCCTTCAAAAAGGTCTCACAGAGATAGATAACTGGTGCCAGCGCCATGGTTTAAAGCTAAATGCCAAAAAATGTATAGTCAAACCCTTTGGCAAAAACAATGTGCCCACAAATTACCACATAGGCGGAAACCCATTAAGGACAGAGAAAGTTAATAGGGACCTGGGGACCCAAGTTGATAGCAATCTCTCCTTTGAAAACCACATTGCCAAAGTGGTTAGAAAGACCTTCTACATAGCCCACCTCATCATGAAGGGTTTCACATCTAGATCAAGAGAGGTAATCGTGCCCCTTTATTCATCCCTCATCAGGCCCATCATAGAATACAATGCCCCTTTTGGGATGTACCTTAGCCGACACCTGCAGCAATTAGAAAGACCCCAAAAGTATCTCACCAAGAGGATCAAGGGTCTCAAACAGATGCCATATGCTGCTTGGTTAAAAAACTCCAGCTCTACTCAGTTGCATACCGCCTACTTCGAGGCGATCTATGCCTGACATACAAAGCTATGTCAAATCCAGAATTAATGGACATGCTCCACCTCAGTAAATCTAAATCCCTTAGAGCCACATGCTCGAGGGACTTGAACCTCAGCACAGAAATAAATAGAACTTGCTGGAGGGACAGGTTCATAACCCAGAGGCTCCCTTCACTCTGGAATAGAATTCCAGTTCATGTGAGGCAGAGCACCTCACTGAATCTCTTCAAGAAGAATCTCGATAAGTGGATGGAGGATCGTAGGTTTGTCCCAGGGATTACTCCCGTGTCACTATTAGACAGAGGCACAGTAAACTAAACCTTAAAAAGGGCACAGTATACTCAAATCAAGGGGTGTCGTAAGCCATACAGAATCGGGCTAGGCTTATAATTGCCCCAGGGCAGATAGCCTAGTATGAACCTATGAACCTATATATATATATATATATATATATATATATATATATATATATATATATATATATTTATGGAGGTGAATCCCCCCTAGTGAGGGGTGCAGGGGGATTGCCCCCTGCAAAAAAAAAACAATTTCATTACTTTTTTGGTTGATCTATTGGCATGCTCTGAGGAAATTTCCTAGGGTTCTGAGGAAATTTCCTAGGGTCCGGATATTGTTGTGCCAGTGTCTGTATTGTTAACCATTTGCTGTCAAAATCAGTGTCATTAACATTTGGGTATTTTGATCATTTTAAGTATATCCATATATTACATGCTTAATCGCTGGAAGAACTGGACAGGGAGGGTAGGGTAGGCATGAATGAAAGCAATGACTCGCTTCTTCTGAGGGAAGGGACTAGCTTGTAGATGAAATGATGGCAGCTCTCCTTAGCATGTGAGTGGGAGCACTCACACACAGAGAGATGGCATAGCAGGCCCTCCCAGTGACAACAACACACATCAGCCACCAAATGATGGCATTAGGGACTGACCTTCTGGAAAATGACTGAGTTGCTTGACCTTGGAAGGCTGATGGTAGTCATAGTGGAGGGGATAGCATATAAAACATACTGTACTCTTGTATCGCCACTGTTCTCTTGAAACATTTTATGTCCATGTTACATCCCCTAACTTTTATAGACTAATACAACTGATGTCAAATAAATTACTCTCGTCTCAGCATTTAATGCCTAATCTAGATTTTATCTACAAAGTTTCTTATGTTATAGTGGCTAGGACATTTATACCAAACTAACACAAGTTTTGTTTTTTTTCAGTGATTAACTTGAAGGTGACACTTGGTACCTTTAAAAATTCCATTGACAGAGTACCCATAATTATTTGTATTGTGCATAATGTTTTTATATTCAGTTAGGTAAGTATTTATTTATTGAGGTAGTTGATTTTGCAGTTCTGTGACTTTAAATAACAAGAGGGCAGCCTTCTCTGTTCCCATTCTGTTTATATCTTCCTGTGCAGCCAACTGCTTTGATTTTTTTTTGTGCAACATAAAGGCATCCATCCATCCATCCATCCATCCATCCATCCATCCATCCATCCATCCATCCTTCCACCCATCCAGCCATCCATCCATCTATTCATCCATCCATAGCCCATTTTCCCATTATTGCACATGGGATTGGGGTGTCACTTCACCAGTGACAATCATCTAGAGCAAAGGTTTACAACCACCATGTGGCTAGCATCAATTGTTATTATTATAATCTATTTGAAAACATTTTCATTTGCTAAACAATTATAATGTCCTTCATAATAAAATATTATTTCAGTGTTCTGTAAAGACTTTTAATATAAAAGATTAAGATTATTTCTTGATCCTGCAGAGTTGCCAGCATCAGTACATTGTTTTAGTCTTTTCTTTTTCATTGGAGTTTAATTTTTGTGGACACTAGTGATCAAACCAATGAACTTGTAGACATTGCAAATAGACATAAACGCCCTGGAATAGTAGATAATAATACAAAACAATAATACCAAATTGTTAACCAGGTAGACCAACTGGACACACAGTCCCTTTTCAGTGGAACCTAGGAGCTGTACCTGGGTAAGTGACATACACATGATCATACAGTAGGGAAATGGAGTCCAAATTAATTAAACCCTGTTCTTCAGGGACTATAGTTCACAGCACTAAAGCATTGCATTAGCCAGTATAACCAGCCAACAATATGCAGATATAATTAGCTTAAAATCTGAATTCCAAATATTTATTTATTTATTTATTTTACATTTGTTGACCGGGTAAGTCCGACTGGAACCAAGTCCATTTTCAGCGGAGGCCCAGGGAGATAAGCTCCAACAGAATACAGTCAAAGTAGCAGAAGAGCAAAAGTAGCATTGATTATACAATAATATTTACAATTGGGTATTGATGTTGTTTAGACAAGGATAACTGAAAGATACTTTCAGCCAAGCAGTTGCTACAGATTTTTGAATTTTTACAGAAGTTCAAACTTAGTACATTAATGGTAACAGAAGAGCAGATGAACATTAAATATAAGTAATATTTAAGTAATCAGGTTAAATTGTTATTAAGACAAGGAATACAATAGAAGTACAATCATACAGGCAGTGCTACAAAATTCCATTTTTTGAGGGTGGTCTTAGATAAACAAAGGAAAAAAAAAACACAAGTTAGATTGACAAAAATACATGCGCTGTTAGAATTAGTCAGGTTTGTCACAATGACATATCCATTTTTGTTCTAGGTATTGTTTGATAGAGGCTTTGAATTGGACTGGGAAGGAGAGCAAGGTAATGGCATCTAGAAGTTTGTTCCGGGTTCTGCCTACAGAATTAGCAAATATGGCCATGCCAGCTGCATTGTTGATTTTAGTTGTTTCTATTTGTAGCTTATTGGATGAGCGAAGCATTCTTGAGTTGTTGTGAGGGAAGATGTGGTGACTATGGGCTGGAATGTGATTTGTTTTTTTTAGGATTTTATTAGCCAATATTAGCAGGTTATACTTGACAAGATTGGGAAACTCCAACCATCCAAGTTGTTTGAGGTTAATGCAATGGTGGGTTCTAAAAGGAGAACCCATAGCAAACCTAGCAATGGGATTGTAGCAGGCTGTAAGTTTGTTAAGATCAGTTTTACTTATATTTTCTAGAAGTGGGGAAGCATATAGGAGGGTGGATAGTAGGTGCAAGCGTGCAATGGCTATTTTAGCTATGGGGGTGAGGAAGGTTTTTAGTCTATAGAGTGAGCCGAGTTTTTTGTTGATGGTTGATAGCACATAACTCTGTAGGTGTCTAGTAAAAATTTGGGATAGTACACAAAAATACATGTTTAAATAAATGTAAAGAGAAGTATAAAATCTGTAAATTTTAATGAACTGTATTGACATATTCTAATACACAAAGTAACTCATTTTTGCTTCTGAAAAAAAATATATAAGATGTGTGATATCTTTCTTTAAATTACAGCTGCCACTACTTTTTTGGTCTTGTAAAAACTTCTAAAATCATATGTGATAATGGTGATTCATAAAATTGTGTGAAGGGATAAATCAAGCCTAAAAATAGGGACATACCTCCAAAAATAATTACATCATGTGCAAGGGTAAATCAGGTCTGAAAATAAGGGTAAACCTACAAAAATATGTACATTGTGTGCAGGTTTAAATCAGGGCTGAAACGGGAATTTTATCTTTTGTCATCTTCAGAATAATGTAGTTTATGAAAAATAAGACTGACAGCTGATTTGTCAGAACCACATTATCAAGCGCCATCATTTTAAACTTGTTTGTGTCACAGTCTAAATTGCATATACTTTAAAAAATCCATCCTAGTTTATCACTGAGTCACATCTAGGATTGTTTATATTTAATATGCACAAACAGCATGCACTAAAATACTGAAATATCACCAAATTAAGGTACATCAAATGCTCACAGACTACTTCCTGATTCTTCAAGAAATGACATGGATAATGGGATTGTTGTGTGACAACAGCTGCTGTATGAATGAGCATGAACATCCAAATTTCTTTGAAACATTATAGTTTGAGCACAGATGGATTTGTCCAAAGTACCATGTATTATCTGAGAGTTTGTGAAGGGTTAGGAGATTAAGAGGAGGGAGAGTTATGAATGGAGTAAGTATGAAAATAAGTAACTAGGTTAAGTAGGAGAAGAAAGGGTCAAGTAAGGGCTATGGTACAAGGAAGTAATAGCATTGGGGGTTCAGTTTAGGGGAATAAAGTTACTGAATAAAACCTGCTTCAGTCTTTCACCTTCATTCCGTCGACAGTTCAGTTTACTGACACTCAACTTAGCAGACCTAATTCACTGAAATTTCATTTCACTGACACTCATTTCATCAACAATGGTATATGGCCTATTCCCCACTGTACTGTGACCCTGGAGGTGAGGGGCACAGCCCCCCACAATGGGGGGGTCACCCCCACATACTAGGGTCCTAAAATGGATTTTTGGAAATAGTTATTCATTGCACTTGTAAGAATACATCTGTATACTGTAAAACGTTTATGATATGTGGGGGGCTTTGACCCCCACATTTCCTTTACTATCTATTCTAACTCCAGGGTCGCTGTACAGTGGGGAATAGGCCATATACCATTGTCGACGAAATGAGTGTCAGTGAAAAAAAGTGTCAGTGAAATGAAGTTTCAGTGAATTGGGCCTGCTGACTTGGTTGTCAGTGAAATGAACTGTCGACGAAATGAAGGTGACCCATAGATATATATATATATACACACACATTACACACACACACACACACACACACACACACACACACACACACATATATATATATATATATATATATATATATATATATATATATATATATATATATATATCAGTCTACTTGAAAGGATCGGAATTTTAGAACACCTTACCTCTGATCATTATTTGAAGACCAGAGGACTGAAGTCCTGAAATATCAAACCTTACAAAAAAAAATCTAAAATGTGAAAACTTATTTCACATTTTTACAAGGGGGCCTCCTGCTCCCCCACACCCCCTGCTACTTACATATACCAACTCAGAGATCCCACTACAGTGAACAGAACCGTAAATTTCCCATTCTGCAATGTACAGCAATCTCTATTCACAAGGCCCAAAATTTCAAAACTTCGATCATCTGGTCTTCACAGGCCAGGTGTTCTGAAATTTTGATCCTTTATATATATATATATATATATATATATATATATATATATATATATATATATATATATTTAAATTACAGGTGGTGTTGGTGAATAAATAAATAAATAAGTTGATTAAAAAAAAAAAAAAAAAAAAGAATAGTGGACTGGGAGCAGCTGAGGTCTAACACCATTTGGTTGACAGCCTGAAAAAATAAATAAATACATAAAATAGATGTCCTTTAATTAGAATATAGGTAGCAAGAGTAGTGTCAGGTGAAGGCCGGGGTGGGATTTGGGGTGCGGGGCTGGAGATGGGGAAGTATATATTATTAGGTCTTGCATTTTCTGCTTCAGATGGAGGTGACATCATTGAAGAAATGTTGGCCATGGATTGTAACTCAGGCAGAGGAGTTGTTTAAAAATCTGAAATACCACCAGAGGCAACCGCATAGAGTCTGATGGGGGGCACAGATTGTCAGATGAGAGAAGTGTAAGCAGATAGATCTGCAGTCAGCTGCAAGTGGAAAAAAATGTCCCAGACAGAAGGGCAGCACAGCAGAGGAGGCAACACTTGTAGCTTTACTGATGGAGCCCTGGATTGCAGCAGGCAATGACAGCAATGTTCAACCTGATTTACTGGGCACTGACATGGGGTAAGAGAGGGTAGGCAAGTTATTGGCTGGCGTGGAGGTGCAGGATTGTCATAGGTTCATAGATTCATAGGTAGGTACTAAGCTATCGGCCCTAGGGCCTATATAAGCCTAGCCAAAAAGGTACCTTGCTTTTGCCACCCAAGAAAATTATTTTCCTGTGCCCCTGTTGAGCAGAGCCAGAGATGTGATCCCCGGGGTGAATTTCCTATTTCCCATCCAATCATCCAGATTTTTCTTTAAGAATGCTAATGAGGAGCTTTGTTTGCTATAGAGAGGTAGTTTTTTCCAGAGTATGGGAAGTCTCTGTGACAGGAATCTATCCCTCCAGCATGTTCTGTTTATTGTGGTGACAAGGTTTTGGTCCCTAGAGCGTAGAGCTCTGAGTGACTGGGATTTCTTTAAGTGGAGAATGTCCATCAGCTCTGGGTTTGACATAGCTTTGCATGTTAGCCAGAGATTGCATCTGAGAAGGTGATATGCGACAAAGTAAAGCTGGAGTTTTTTGAGATGGCCTGCATAGGGCATCTGTTTGAGGCCAGTAATCCTCTTTGTGAGGTATTTCTGTGGCCTTTCCAGTTGTTGTAGATGTCTTGTGAGGTACATACCAAAAGAGGCGTTGTACTCTATAATGGGTCTGAGTGACAAGTAGAGGGGAACAATGACCTCTTTTTTCCTGGATGAAAAACCTTTTGTGATGAGTTGTGCCACATAGAAGGATTTCCTGACTACTGAGGTGTTGTGATTATTAAAGGAGATACTACTGTCCACATGTCCCAACGTCTCTTATCACACTTTCGGTGTTAAGTAGACTACCACCTATGTGGTAGCTCATGGGTACAGAGTTTTTACCAAAGGATAGGACAATGCACTTTTTGGCATTCAGCATGATGCCATGGCTTTGACACCAGGCATCTGTCTCAGTGAGGCCCTTTTGTAGTATGTCCACATTGTTAGGAGTTTTGATTATGGCTCCTAGTTTGCAGTCATCTGCGAACTTCATTAGCCAAAGACCTTCTGTGTTAGCCTGTACTTCAGAAAAGTAGATACCAAGCAGGAGAGGACCCAGGAATGAACCCTGTGGTACTCCACTTGTCACTGCTCTGAAGGCAGATTTTGAGTCTGCTACTTTCATAGTGTGGGATCTGTCAGTGAGCCAATTAGTTTAGTGAGTTTATCTATAATTACAGAGTGGGGATGGTGTCAAAAGCCTTGGCAAGATCTAGATAGGCTGTGTGAACCACCTTACCCTTGTCTACAGCTTTGGTGACTGCTTCAAAGACATCTATCAAGTTTAGGAGACATGTTCTGCCTTTTACAAACCAGAACTGGGTGGGGTCCAGAGTTTGGAGATTACCAATGTCTTTGTTTATAAGTTTCATGATGATACATTCCATGGCCTTGCAGACCAGGCTTGTTAGGCTAATAGGGCAGTAGTTCCTGAGGTCCGTGGTGGCTCCGCCTTTGTGGAGTGGGATAACCATCACTGTACATCATTCAGTGAGCACAAAGCCTGAGGTGAGGCTATGATTGAACATGGTGCTTAGATGGGGTGCCAATTCATTCTGTAGTTCATGTAAAATGCAGCCTGGGATGTTGTCAGGTTTCATGGATGCTGTTTTTTTGACTATGAAGAGTGTGTTTTTTACCTGTGCAGCTATGGTTACAGGAACTTTGCATTCATCCGGTATAGAGATGGGCCCTTTAGGGTTGAGAGGGGGGTAAAGTTAGCACTGAACCTATATGCCAGGATGTTGGCAATATCAGTTGGTTCTGTATATTTAGTGTCAATGTGCTGTAACTCAGAGCAGATATGAGCGTTGCCATTGAGATTCTTGACATCACTATAGAATGCTTTGCGGTTGTCTTTAGAATCAGTGGCAATTTTGTTTTCATAACTAGCTTTGGAGGATTTTATGAGGAATCTCAGCTTCTTACTGAGGCTGACCAGGGAGTTCCTCCAATCATTAGATTTTACTCTTTTTTTGCAACAGTTTCTTTCTTCTGTTGTAGAGTTTGTTTATGGCAGAGGACCACCAGATTGGCTTCCTTTTTATTTTTGGAGGATAGCATCTTGGTTCTGTTAGGGATAGCATGATCCATGCACTTTTAGTGCATTTGTATAGGACTGAGCAGTCATACCTGTATTGTCCATCTGCATGGGTGTAGTGAAGTTTGCCACTTCTGTCTTAAGAAGCATGAAGTTGGCTTTGGAGAAAATTTTTATGGTGGTTTCCATAATGGGGGGGGGGGGTGTGGGATGTGGATGTCTAGGTTGATTAGCTTGTGGTCAGATCTGACCAAAGGGGAATTGACCTCTGGTGTGGAACACCAGTTGCCCATGTTGGTAATGACCATGTCTAGGATATTGCTGCCCCTGGTGGGGGGTGTGGATAATTTGATCCAAGGTGTTGAATTTATGAATTCCAGAGAACGTTTAGCAAAAGAGTTTGTACATGGGTAGTTTTCCCACTTAATGGTAGGGTAGTTGAAATTGCCCATTATTAGGGTGTTGGGTTGTACCCTAATATTTTCCAGGGTATCAAGAAATGAGGAGTGGGAATCCTGGGGCTTGGTAGGGGATCTGTAGCAAGTTATTATATGGATTGCAGTCTTGTCCAGAGTTAGTTGCACTTGGATAATCTCGAATGCATTACACTGAGCTACTAGCCTGGAGGTGTGGATATCCTTAATGAATATGGACATGCCTCCACCTTTAGTGTTTCGGTCCAGGTTAGTTAGCCGAAAGGTGTGGTATGAATTATACCCTGGTAATGCAGAGGTGCTCTCTAGAGCCTTGAACCAGGTCTTTGTCCCTGCACAGATGTCGATGTTCTCCATTTTAAGAAGTGCCTCGAGTAAATGCATTTTGAGGTTTAGAGTTCTAGCATTGAGTAGCATTACCCTCAGATTTTGCTTGCTTGTACCTGTTATGGTGGTGAATTTGTCATTTGAACCTTACCTAAAAGAAGCACTATAGGGGTGACAAGAGCCTTAGCCAGTATCTGGGATCCCAAGGGAGACAGGTGCAGGCCATCTCTGGCAAAGAATTGTGGTCTGTCAATCATATCATCCCAGGCAGACAGATACTGGATCCCCTTAGAATGACACCAGAAGCTTAGCCAATTGTTGAAGTCAATCATTTTGTCCTTGTACTGTGGTATCATTCTGGGTGATGGTAGGATGCTACTCAGGGCTAGGGTCATACCTGCCTGGGCTACAAGACTGGAGAGCTCCTCAATGTCTCTTTTCATGTAGTCCAGGGAGATACGTCTCAGGTCATTCACACCAACATGGACAATGACAGAGTCATATTTGTACTTGTTGTGGAGTGACTTGAGTGTGTGCGTTATTTTGTGGATCCTGGCAACCGACAGGCAGCTGACAGTAACTTTCTCCTTGTTTAGCCTGGTGAGTGGAACATCAGTGTGCCTGACTATAGAGTCACCTATGACTAGAGTGTCGGGTACGTTGATATGCCTAATGAGCTGTGGTTGAGTGGCACACTGAGTTTGCGGGCTATGTGTCATTTGGGTTGTGTTGGGGCATGGAGGTTGCTTGTGTTTCTGCTATGGAGGCCTCTGTTGCTTGAGCAGATTTTTATTGAGCTCCTCCGCGAATGTAGGTAAGTGTTTTGTGTTTCTATGTGTGTGTTTTGGTGGTGTAGGTTTTGATGGACTATGTGATGTGGTGCAAGTGTTTACCTTCTCCTCTTGACTGTCTAGTCCAGTCTAGGGTGAAGAGAGCTTTGCTTCCAGTTTGGCTATATAAGTGCATCTCTTACAAGTTGTAGTGTTGGCTTGTAGGAGGAGAGGGTTGTCTGTGTACATGAGGCAATTGCTGCATTGCCCCAAGATGCCCAGATTCATCAGGTAGACAGGAAATGACACTGGGAGCTGACCCATAGACATGCCTGGAGAGGTCCTTATTTAAGTACTAAAAACTGTTTTCCTCTAGACAAGTGAGGAAAGTGGAGTGCTTTAATAATTTGTAGCTTATTTAGTGCTTACAGCAAGTTCTAAACAAGTGCTGAGCTCAAAGAAACAGATTTGAGTGATTAAACTAAAAAACTGACTAGTTCTAAGAGAAAATTTGAAGAGCAGACTATATGGCACCGAGAATAGTTTAACCTTAGCTAAGTGGCGATGCATAACGTGTATTTTTTTTTAATATAACAGTAGCAAATGAGCCAACTGATTTAAACAAATTAACCAATTAACCAATAAAAAGCTAAAAATTGAGCCCCGTTCCAGCAGTCTTTGATCAGAGAAGTTCTAACTGCACACTCCTGCCACTAGGGTGCAGGGAAACCTTCTCCAAAAAAGATTGTCTGGATTAATGCTCAAGTTATACAAACAAAGCTCGATTCATCAGGTCTGAATTTAGTCAATGCCACAGCAAACAAGACATACCAATTTCAGAAAGAAACAGTTCAGATAAGCAGGCACAATAAGCTTTTAACAAGAAACTCCCATCTCAGAAGAGCAGACTCTACCCTCTCCTCACACAAGAGTGCAGACCACACCTTCTTAATGTAAAATAACTGGCCTGAAGCCCAAGTGCTTAAACCAGAACTAATACACTTTTAGAACAACAGACACTAAGCCTTCCAACAGCAACTCCCAACTTAGAAGGATGTTAAGCTACCTGTCCTGCCACAACAGTGCAGACCACAAACCTTCTTAATGTAAAACAACTGGTCTGAAGCCCAAGTGCTTCAACCAAAGGCTTAGAATAACAGTTACAATTTAATCAGGCTACTAACAAGCAGTAATAAATGCAGTAGAATAAATGCAATTAAGTACTTTTAAGAACAAGCAGCAAAAGCAAAATAAAGTAATAAAGTAGGAAGAAACACAAATACAGTAAAAGCAGATGAATAAAGTGCATTTTTTTATATAACAATAGAAAGCAAGCAAACTGATTTAAACAAATTACCTGATTAACCAGTAAAAAAGCTCAAAACAGAGCTCTGTTCCAGCAGTCTTCAATCAGGTTACAGGGTCTCTTGGGGGTTTGAGAAACTTGTACATGAGGTTAGGAATCTGGTAGGGTTATCTGAGGCCACTGTAGGTGCAGTTGATGTAGAGTCAGCAAGAGAAGAAGTGAGGTATCAAGAAGGTACATTGGCAGTCCTTTTTCATAGGTAGTTTTGGCGTTATTACTCTGTATATTACTTTAATGGTGAAAGAAAATATCTAAAGGGGGATTATGTTGATGTTAATACTGATGGAATTGAGACATTGGATGAGGTAGATTTGCCAGGGGCAAAAGACTTGTTGACAGCTATAGTGGCATTTGGCAGAAAGAGGTAAGGTAAGTTTAGGGCACAGACCTGGGACAATTGGATCTTGGGTTTCATATATTACATGGCAGTCATTTTAGAAAAGGAGAGTTCTCAGGCTTTGCCATTCCTGTCTTATTTTTTGGTGATTAGGGAGGCCCAGCATTTGCATGAAGGTAATGCATGAATGTGGTATGAACACCATTTCCAGAAGAGGAAAGCTGAGGATAAGACCTTGCATTGGGAAGTTAGATATGTGCATATTTGCCTAACAGCCGTATTAGACACAGGACGAAGTCTGTCCAGGATTAGCAAGGATATAGGGGATAGGGCAGGAACTTGCTTTTCCTTTAACTGGAGTAGGTGTGTTTGGCTAGTTTGTCATTTTGTACATGTTTGTTTTACTTATGGGAAAAGGCATGCTGCCTAGAAATGTTAGTATAAAGAGACTAGGGTGGGGCAGACAACTGCCTTGTCTCAGGATTTAAGCAGGCAAGTAAGTATTGGTCAGCAGAATTTTTTGTGGGAGAGGTAATTTTTCTAGGTCATAGGGGTACATCTGCCTTTTGAAGATTGGCATGGGGATCAGTGTTTCCAGACCCCTCCATTAAGGTGGCAGTTTTTATGTGATTTTTGGAAGACTTTCCAAACTGGAAGTTGGTGGACAAAGTCATAGATGGTTCTGTTCTCAATATGGGTTTTCTATTAAATCTGAAGTTGGGGTACTAGTAAAGTGTGTAAGAACTTGCTTTCTACATAGGGGAAGTCAGATATCTTACAGGCATTAATTGATAAAGAAGTTACAGTGGGAAGGGTCCTAGGCCCATTTGAAGAGCTGCTTTTTAAGTTTTAGATTGACTCTGTTGGATTTTGCACTCAAGAAGGGGCATGGTGAGTTTCAGCTAATTCACCCCTTAAGCTTTATAAAAGGGTATTCAGTTAATGATCACATTCTTAGGGCTCATGCACAAGTGCAATGTCTCTAGATACTGCTGCCAGGATTATTAAAGAATCTGGGCATCCTTGGTTTATGAAGCTTGATATTTAGGCTGACTTTCAGTTGCTGCCAATTAGCTCAGTTGATTGGCTATTGTTGGGCATGCTTGTGAAAGGTAACATTTATTTTGATAAAGCCATACCCATGGGTTTTGGTATGGCATATGCCACATTTGTGAAATTTAGCTCATTGTTAGAGTGGATATGGCAGCAGGGCATGTGTGATCAGAGGGCAGTGCATCATCTAGATGATTTCTTGCTGACTGGGAAAGGATAGGATGCAGCTCTGACAAGTTTGATTGTTTTGCCTCCAAGTGGGATGCATTAGGCATTCCTCTAGCAGCTGACAAGATGATGGATTCCAGTAAATCACTGAAATATCTAGGTCTGCTGACAGATGTGGAGAGTGATTTTTGTTTGCCTCAGGACACGATGTTGAAGCTGTATGAGAAGATTGTGTGGATGCAGGTGAGGAATAAGATCAGGATTAGGGATATGATGGAATTGTGATGATTACTGAATTTTGCTTGCAGGGAATTGCACCAGGTAGGAAATTTTGTAGATCAATTGCTTATTTGCTGAAGGGAGGCAAGACTAAGCAACCCTGGGTGAGAGTTATGAAACTAGTTAAGGAGGATTTGAGTTTTTGAGGCATCTTTTCTGGAATGATTTAATGGAGTGTCATTTTGGCAGAAAGAATGGGTGTCACAATAGGATTTAAGTTTGTTTATGGATGTTGCAGGAGTAATGGTATGAGAGCTTTCTTTGACAGGGAGTGGTTTACATCCTGTTGGCTGGAAGGGTGGTCAGAGGAATGGAGAAAGGATGTGGCCTTTTTGAGATTATGCCAATTTGTGCTGCAGCAGTGGTGTGGAAGAGCATGTTGGAGAACTGAAGGGTAATGTTTTAGTCCATCAACCAGGCTGTAGTGCAGGTGGTGGCCTGAAAAAATGCTAATGTCACCTTTGGTTTTACAGAAGCTTGTGTTACAAAGTTTATTAATTAATTTTACTTTTTCAGCAAGACATGTGCCAGGTAGTCAATCATATAGCCTTTGACAGCCTTTCTCAATTTCAGTTTCCAGGTTTCGATTGCTAGCACCGGCAGTGAGACAAAGGCTAGCTGTGATTCCAGACAAGGTATTGAACAATGGAAATCTATAGCAGTATTGTTAAAACAGCAATCTTGGGTCAGGTCTACCTGGAAAGCATATAATTCTGCTTTAGCTGTGTTTTCATCCTGCATTTCTCAATTGCCAGATGAATTTAGGAGATGTTCATTCCAGCTGGCCATTCATTATATAGTGCACATGCTATGTACTGAGGAGGCTGTTAGAACAATCAAGGTTCATTTGTCCACTAATAGTGGAACAACAAGACTGGCTATTTGCAGGATGTGACAAAAGTGTGGTTAGTGTTAAAAATGTTGACGGGATGGGAGATAATGAGAGAGAAGAATGTGGATGTATGCTTCCTGGTAACAAAGCAGGTTCTCAGGGTATTGTTGAAAGGTTTGTGGTTGGTGCCTCAAGACTTGGCTGAATACGCAAGTTATGCTGTGTTGGCAGTAATTATGAATGTTGGAGCTTTTAGAGTAAGTGAGTTGTTAGGCTCATTGTGGTGGAAGGACATGTGTGTTATGGATTCTGTAGTGCTGATTTAGCTTAGAAGGCCAAAGACTGATCAGATGGGGGAGAGGGTGGCTGGAAGCATTGCCGGAAGATAGTGAAAGATTATTATGTCCTGTAGCTCTGATTAAGCAGTTAAACTGAGTTTCTTGGAAGAAGGATGAATGTTTCATTTTTTGTTTTGTACAGGCAGGTGCCTTGTTGACTCTGTGATTTTTTAGAAAGATGTGTCAGGCATTAGATTGTCAGGATCTTGGGAGTAGCAGGTTTTCAGACCATTTTTTGAGCTGGGAGAGCACATGGCTTGGCAGAGGAGGGGAAATTGATAAAAGTCATTAAAATAGCAGGATGTTGGACTTCTCATGCGTATTAAGATTATGTAAGGTTATATAAGACTATGTGGTGTTTGTTTGTTTGTGTCTTTTGGCTTTTCCCGGTTAGGGGTCGCCACAGTGGAACTCCGGTCCACTAATGATAAATGTATTAATTTTATTTTTTTTGCAGAGGGAAAGGTTGTTATCCTTAGTCACGTGTATATTTTGGGTGGAGAAAAGGTCAATCATGAGGCCTGAAAGAAGCATTTTGGGCCTTTCAAAGAAGAGGTGGAGCACTGTCTGCTATGGATTCAGAGGTCTGCTTTGGAAACAGCTGTGGGAGAAGTTTGAAATGATGACAGCAGCATTTGGGGTTCTTAGGATGTTGGTCGTTCATTTAGGAGGAAATTATTTAGGTTGGATGCCTAATCATTATTGGGTGTAGCTAAGGATATTAAAGTTACTGAACAAGCCTTGTTTCAGTCTTTTGGCATGGGTTTTCATTTATTCCTTCCTTCCCAGCCCAACATGTTGAAGAGTTGTGTGAAAGGTTTTAGTGGAACTCATTGGGCTAACAAGATGGATTCAGGTTGAACATCTCTTCTGTACCCTGTTCCCCTTTTAACTTTATGAAGTGAGTAGATGTGGGCTGTCTCACGTTTTGGGTATTAAGTGAGCAGATGGTGTAATGCTGCTTGTGTTTTTTGAAGGTGAGTGGTGAATGCTATGTGATACAGAGCATGACAGATGAATAATGATGATATACCATAAAGATATGCATTAATGACCCATAACACCACCCTTTCATAGGAGTCTGTATATCTATCTCTGTCTTCACCCCTTCTCTCTTACCCCTTTGTGCTGCTGACATTTCATTAGTCTGATGGAGAGAAATGTCATGTTATGGCATTTTCAGGCTGCCACTACATTGCTGAAGAACAATACCTAGATCTTCCATTGGCATAATACATTATCACTGTCCCTTCAAAGGTTTGATTTTGGGATGTTGGAAGTGTGATTTCCTATAATGATCAAGTCCGTAAACTTAATTTTTCACCTTGACAACAATTTGAATCCAGCATGGTGACACTCTTGCTGCCTGTTTTTATAAGGGTCTTTCCCATGCGTGTGTTGCCTAAGTATATGTCTAAGCCCTTTCTGTTTGATCAGCTGTAGTCCTTAGTATTTGTGCAAGATGTGGCAATGAGGAACTGTAGTATGTGATGCTAAATGGCAAGTCAGGTGTTATTGCAAAATGCAGTGCACTGTATACCTAGATAAGTTGTGATTTCCCTTGAGGAATGTCTCCTATGTAATAGGCAAAAAAGATTATTTCAGTGACTATTACACACACAATGTGGCCAGGCAGCATATTTATAATAGGCATCCCTAGGTATACTTAAAGTTGTGATAAAATAATTAACATTATAATCATAATCAGGCACAATTTTAAAATGATCACCTTGCTTCAAGTCTTCGTTCTCATTTATCTCAGAGAGTTTAGACATTATGCCATAGAGAAAGCTAAGTTGATATGTGGATTTTCTCTACTAAGTACTGTCCAGAGTGCGTTTCACCACACATCTCCATTAAGGCTTTTTGCACAGTAGACAGCAAACCAGATTAAAGTGTTTTACTTTTCCTTCAGCAGAGAACTCTGTTTGCTCATGCATGCTGATCACTTCAGCATCAGTGGGCTTGGGCACTGGGGAACAGGAGTGTTTAAGAAAGGACCCCCCCCCCCAAGTTTTGCATAAAAGAAGACTCATTTCGTCTTACTTTAGTCTCACTTTAGAGAATAAGTGGACTGCTGGGCTTTATCTGTCAGAGTGAACGGGCCAATAAATAAGGTGGGAAGGAGGCCTGATAATAATAGGGAGGGGTCTATATTACAAGATCGAAACTTTAGTTAATCGAATAACTAAAGACCGATCTTGTAATATCGAAAGCCAAAAACCTCGAATGGCTGATTTAATGCAGGGAAACACTTCCCTTGGCTGCATGAAAAAAAAAAAAAAAACTTTTAATCCCAAATCAAGTGGGGAGCTTTGCCCACCCACACCCCCCTAACTAAATATAACAACTATAATCCACATAACGGCCAAGAGAATTGTTTTCCCTTTATTAAATCGGCCACTCAAGGTTTTTGGCTTTCGATATTGCAAGATCAATCTCTAGTTATTCAATTTACTAAAGTTTTGATCTTGTAATATAGACCCATAAGGAGTGGGAGAGGAAATGTCACAAAAGGTAAAAACTTGAGAATCCAAAAATAATATTAGAATGGACTCATCGTCAACTAGCCAATCAAAAACAGCACCAATTCTATCTAAAACTAAAATTAACGCAAAAAAATATAAAACTAAACCATGAAAGTAAATAGAACTTAAAAAAATCAGTCACAAGAAAAAAGAAGGTAAGTGGAATACGTGGACAGTGGTCTTGACTGAGTATATTAAACATCTTGTACTGCATGAAAATTTACTCAGTTTTGTGTTATTCTTTAAACAGGTTCTTTAAAACAGGTTCTTTAACCTAAAGTGCCAACTGCTACACATTAATTTATTACACCTCAGACCTACACTGCCACATGTTGTAAATCTGCATGTCTCTGACCCTCTCACTACTTCCCTCCATCTTTGTCTCTGAATATATCTGTATCAGTATCTATATCTTTATTTACATATATATGGAGAGAGAGAGAGAGAGAGAGAGATAAATAGATTGATATCTGTGTGTCTGATCCCTGTACAGATGCCCTTCACACCTGTCCATTTTTTTGTGCTAGGTCTGTGAGGAGAGGGCATGTCCACTATAAAAACCTGAGACACAGATAACGTCTCTGCACTTTAGTAAAGTGGTGAGGGATTCTTCTCCAGCTGTTTTCCAGTGCAACCTGTTATTAAAAAAGGCTTTCCTTAACATGTAAGGGTTTACCTTATTTTAGTATATTATAGAAGAAAAACTAGATTTTCTTGAAAGTCACTTTGGTATAGTTTAACTCAGCTTGGTTTTAACACTGTCAGTCCATGTTTGATCCTCATATCAGCCTTTGTCCAGATCTTTTTTGTAGCATTTCTCTTTTTGCTTGTTTTATTTTCTTTACTCATTTTTCAGTATTTCTCCTTTGTTTTCTAGGTGGGATGTGGGAGGGATTTATGGTTTCCTATCAGTGGGAACAATTTTTCTATGTTCCTTTTTCCTTGCTTATTTTGTTAGGTTGTTTCTCCCCTGCCCTATGGATATTATTTCTTTTTCTCAAACATTTTTTATTTTTCAAATGCAGTTGAATAAGTTCCATAGTATTTGTATATAACATTTGAAGTATCTATGTACACTATTTACATCAGCCTGACACTATCACAGAGCTCAGTATATACAATTACTTTATTGGTATAACAATCCAGTAATCAGAGTGTATCTGTTCAGTTATTGTAAGGTGTCAATCAATGATAACACTTTTTTTCCATGGACTGTTAAATGGTTTAGGATGAATCTTTAATTCTTTAATTTTGATTTTCAACAATGCTGTGATCTTCAGTAGGCTGTAGAAGTCTTCCAAAGTCGGTATTGTATTTGTATTCCATCTTATTATTATACACTTTCTTGAGTTTGCAAGTATTGTCCATACTAGATACATATTTGGCTCATTCAAATGAGGACCTTCATAGACATTTAGTAATATTAGAGCTTTAGATAAGTTAAACAATTAATTAAATAAAGCTTGTAAAACATTTTTAATACCATCCCAAAATGGCTTAATTTTATCACAGTTGGAAAAAATGTGATTCCAATCTGCATTATGTATTTGCTCACACCTCCAACATATTCCCTTTGTGGAAGAATTAATTTTAGTAATCCTATCTGGAGTTAAGAATGCTCTGTGAAAGCATTTTCAATTAAAACTTTCAGTATTGTGTAAAGGATGCATGTTTTATTGATAATAAAATATTTGATTTAATTTCTTCAGTTAGCTGTAATGAGTGTCATTTTGTTATATAATTCCAGTATGAGGATTTGGGTGTTGCTTTATAATTTATCAATTTCTTGTAAAATTTCAAAATGCTATTCCCCATGTCATAATCATTATATATGATTTCATATAGGTATTTTGTAAGTTTAGGTATTTCTTTAAATGAAGCATTACTAATTATTCTGCATAAATCTTGCAAATACGTCAGAATGCTTTGAATAGTTAGCCAGTTTGTTGTGGAATTTTGTATGCTGTTTCTATTATTTGCATATCTGGAACTTTTAGTGCTTTGATAGATTGAAACCAACAAACAAATCCTTTCTGTTCCCAGATATTAATTATTTCTCTGTATATTTTATATGGATAGCACTTTGTGACTATGAATGGTGTTAAAAGATCAAACCAAATTTTTAAATCTATATTTGCATTAATAATTTTTCTAAATGAGTCAATGTAATAATTAATCATATGAGTTTTAGTGGGCTTTGTTATGTTATATTGCATACTATACATAATATGTGCCATGGCAAATTGTTTTTAACTATTTTAATTTTTTTTATAAATCAAATTCATTTATTGATATTATAGTTAGTAATTCTTTCCAATTTGCAGAATAATATGGACTTATCCAATCTGAGATTGTTTTAGATATTGATGCTTTTATATATGTTTCTATATCAGGAAAGTTTAATCCTCCCTGTTTCCATGGTGTGATATGATGTATTAAACCTATTTTGTTTCTTTTGGGAAACCATAAAAATTTTTATCAGGCGTGAGTTCATTTCTTTGAGTATATCCTTTCTTGTAACAGTTGTATTGCCAAAGCTATATATATAATTTTGGGTAGAAAAAAACATTTTTATTAACTGTAGTCAATCTTCAAATGTTAATATTATTTTGTTCCACTTTTCCACAGATATTTTAATTCTATCGATGATATTATTGTAGTTTTTGAGACTAATTCATTATTATCCTTGCATAACTCAATTCCTAGATATTTTAAGGTAGATTCTTATTTCCCTATAATGTGATTCCCCTTTGTCTGCTTCCCTATAATGTGATTCCCCTTTGTCTGCAATTCTTTTTTTATTTTAAAATGCAAACTTTGATTTTGATTTATTGAAATGGAGTCCTGAAGTCCTGTAAAATGTGCCAATTAAAATACCTAATTCTTCTAATGTCTCTTTTGTATTGGATAATGTTAATAATATGTCATCAGCAAAGAGCATTACTTTAGAATTGTATTGTTCATAAACATCTACTCCTTTGATTTTTGTATTAAGTATTGACTCTGCCAATATTTCAACAGCCAAAGCAAATAGAATTGGTGACATGGGACATCCTTGTTTAGTACCCTTTGTTATATGTATAGATTCAGAGGTGAAAGGATCTAGCTTAACATACACTAAATTATTTGTATATATATTCTTTAGTAGATGAACAAAGGAAGGAGGAAATTCAAATAACACCCGGATTTTGAATAAATAGTCCTAATTTAGGGAATCAAAGGCTTTTTCTATATCTAAGCCAATTATGAGTGTTTCTTTATTATAATCTATAAGATAAATTATCCTTTTAATATTGTTATGTGTGTGTCTATGATATATAAATTCAGTTTGATCAATATTTATTGTTTTGGATAGAGGTATTTTCATTCTGTTGGTTAATGTTGTCATAAATATCTTATAGTCATTATTTAATAATGATATAGGTCTATATGAGGTGCAAAGTTTTGGGGATTTGTTTTTCCTTCAGGATTGGTGTGATTAAGGAAAATCTCAAAGAGGGTGTTATTAAACATAGTGAATGAATTTCTAATAGAGTTTTATGGATGATGAATAGTATCTTTGAAGGAAAAAGTTTACATATTTCCATACTTATGCCATTTATATCTGGAGCTTTATTATTTTTACTCTCTTTTATTGTATCTGTAATTTCTTTGTAGGATATGGGTGTTTGCAGATCTAGTTTTACTTTTTCTGTTTTTTTTTATATATTAGAACATTTCTCATCCAGATTTAATTGATAGATATGTATATTTTCTTTTCGGAAATGTTCCATAAAGTTATTTCTATAGGCATCAAGAATATCACCTATATCCAAGACATGTTTCCCTTTCTTTTCATGGAAGATACTTTTAATGTTACTAGGTTTTGATTGTATTTTGATTCTTGTAGATAAATTATGTAGATATTTGGGAGAAGTGGCCAAGGTATTAATTTTTAGTTTTTCTAAAGCTAAACTAGTTTTATGTGTTAGAATTTCATTGTATTTATTGTTTAATACTTCTACTTTCATTTTCATCTCCAAATGATTTTGATTTTTTTCAGCTTTAACTGACAAAAGTTTGTATTGTAGATCTAATAATTCAGAATCCCATTCTCTGATTTTTTTTTACACCAAGTTAGGGTTTTATCATATATGTAAGCTTTTAATGAGTCCCATGTCATTATTTTATTTTTCTCTGGGGTGTAATTAATATCTAAGAAGAAATGTAATTCAGATAATAACCAGGGTTTGAACTCTTTAATTTTAGTTATATATGCTGGAATTCTGGAGTTAAAGATTAATGGTTTGTACCCATTTTGAAGTTTCCATATCAATGAATTGTGGTCTAAAAGGGGGCAGGGAGTGATTGAGAAATTAATGATTTTAGAGTGTAAGTCATAAGCAGCAAATATTTTATCTATTCTAGTTTGGGTACCAAATCTGTGATCTTGATGGGAAAACAACAAAGATTTATATTATTTAAATTTTAAAGTATCTGTAAGATGAAATGGTTTTACCCACTTGTTTAAAGCTTTTGATACAGCAGATGTACGCAGCGGTCTTTTATTTGTAGTTTTGGAAATATCAAATATACATTTAAAATCTCCTCCTAATATTAAGTTGCCTTTATAATTATTGGAAATGAAATCCAAGTGTTTTTTAACAATTTCTGATCTGATGCCTGGGAACCAGTATAGAATGTCTAGGGTCCATATTATTTTATTATGTTTAACTTTTATTATATTTAACTATTGCTAATGCCCTGAGGCCTTCTTTATCTTCATACTTATAAATGATTTCTGGGTTAATCACATTTGTTTTCCATAAAGTTGTTACCCCTTTTGTTTTTGTCTTATAAGTGGATTGCGCCAATATCATATATTCCTTAGGATTCCATTTGTAATTGCCATTTGTTTTGAAATGAGTTTCTTTTTTTTTTTCAAAACAGGTTTATTGTTTTAACATATAAGAGAAATAGCATAACAATTTTATACAAGTAATTAAAAATAGGTATTATTATAATATTCAACAAAACAACTAAAGTATTTACAAAGACATCCACTACAATCAGATCAATTAATTAAACTAAAATACCATGCTATTGAAATTAACATTTTTTAACAAATTTTGTAAATTATCCCATACAATAAAATAAGATGTTTTTCTGTTTGTTCTAGTCCTAATTGTGTTTATTTCCATATGGCACACTATATTCATAACATTTTTAAATTCATTGAACGAAGGAGGTGTATCTGAAATCCAATTTCTAGTTATTATTTTCCTAGCCACTGCTAGAATAGACCATAACAAGGGAAGCTTAACCTTTTTAACACTTTGAGGTACAGGTGTGTTGAATAATATAAGAGATTTAGAAATAATGAAATTATCTGTAAAAGAGCCTGCAAAAATTCATTAACTGACTTCCAGTATTCTTTCAATTTTATACAGTCATAAAACATATGAGCCCAGTCAGCATTAATTTCGACATTACATCTCTTACATAGATTATCTTTATTATTTATTTTATTCATCATCAAAGGTGTATAAAAAGATCTATGTAAAAATTTCCATGTATAAAGTCTCCAGACAATGGAAGACGTAGTTCTATAAGCAGATTCCAATATATATTGTTTATCTTGTTGATTTGGTGGGTCCCCATTAATAGAAGTGAAATAATTCCAGTATGAATCTACACTGTAAAAGTTTCTTGTCTGATAACTTTATGTATGTATGAAAGTTTACCTTTATCAGAAACTTTATGTTGTAAATTTAATATCAAGTAATCAATCAGTGTTGGAATAGATTCTTTAACAGTTATAGACATTAAATCTATTTTATTAATGAGATGTTGTCTAAAGGTCTGAACTTCTAACCAGCAAGTTTCTCTTAGATCAAATTCTTGTTTTAAGAAATCTAGATTTTTAACTTTATTATCAGATATCAACTGATACCAGTACTTTAGATCATTATCTATAGCTAAATGAGTTCATTCAGAAGTAGATGACAAAAGCATACCCTGA
The DNA here is from genome assembly GCF_019279795.1 of Protopterus annectens. Lineage (NCBI taxonomy): Eukaryota > Metazoa > Chordata > Ceratodontiformes > Protopteridae > Protopterus > Protopterus annectens. The sequence continues at coordinate 1,527,626,791 of NC_056745.1, read as the reverse complement.
GTATACATTATAGGAAATACAATAAAATTCCATTCCCTATACTTAGGGTGCATGAATATAAAGTTACGATAACTAATAATAATATTTAATGGGTAACAAACCATATGTTTAGGTGTAATAGGTGAAGTACAAAATTCCTTTAGTAACCATAACATGGAGTTATTTACAATCATATTTTTATGTGTTAAGGAGATTTTCATGAAGTGTATACTAATTATCTCCCAATAATCTTTCCATTTTGTGACATATGACTATCTCCCAATAATCTTTCCATTTTGTGACATATGACTGATCTATTAATAAAGTAATAACTTTTACAATAGAAGAGATAGTATATAAATTAAAGTCTGGAAAAGAAATACCCCCTTGAGACCAGCTATTAGTATGTTTCTTTAATGCAATCCTAGGTCTATTAGGTGCCCATAAGAAATTTAACATTAGTGTGTTCAGTTTCTTGATAATTATTTTTGTAGGTGGAAGTATTATTGATTGTATTAAGTATAAAATCTTGGGGAATATTATCATTTTAATAATTGTAAGTCTCTCCTCCATAGTAAAAACATATTATTCCAGGTATTAAAAGATTTTGTATATTAAGAAAACAGGTATTATAATTATTATATATAATAGATTTAATATCTTTAGATAGTATTATACCTAAATAAGTTAT
>NC_056745.1:1527568621-1527621121 GCF_019279795.1 Protopterus annectens | reverse complement strand
AGTTATGAAACAAAACATTTCTTTGCACACAGAGAATAACTTTGATTAAATCTTTTTCAAAATATTTGTTGCTTCTTGGAAATGCAGGAACTATATTTAAAAAGATTAATAATAAAATAAAATGATGAGAGAGAAAAAAAAACATAGTACAAATCATTTGTTTTTTAGTCTCTTATTCTTCTCTGAAGTCTTCTACGAAGTTTCAGTTGCCAGTCTCTTTAACGAAGGACTAGCCCATTCCATTTCTTCCATTTTTTCCAAAATCTTATTTTTTTTGATAAACAGTAAAGCAGAGTCTAAGTCATCGAAAATTTTAGGACCATCAGGAAGGAAGATTTTAAGCTTGGCAGGAAACAGAAGGTATGTTTTAAACTGTGCTTTTTTAAGCTCCCTTATTAGTGGCAGAAAACTTTTCTTTTAGCTAATACCATGGAAGAATAGTCATTGTCAAAATGCACAGTTGTTTCATTAATCTTAACAGGAGCTTTAGCCCAAGCAGATTTAAGAACCATCTCTTTATCAAAAGATGATAGAAATCTAACTATAACTGATCTAGGATAGTTTTTGTTAGAGTTAGTATTAGCTATAGATCTATGTGCTCTTTCGATACCAAAAGAGAATGCTTCTGGTAAATCTAAAGTTTTAGGGAGCCATGTTGTTAAAAAGAAGTAATATTGTTACCTTCAATATTTTCTGGCAGTCCAAAATCCTAATGTTATTGCCTAGATCTATTTTCCAGGTCATCCAGCTTTGTTTGTAAATGTGTATTTTGTTTCAGCAGAAACTCAATGTTGATTTCCTCTTCTTGTATTCTATTTTCCATGTCATTCACAGCTTCTTCTATGCCTGTCATCTGGATCTTCTGTTGTTGCAGGTCCATATGTAACAAGTCTATTTGTTTTGTAGTTTTTCTATGAAAGTGTCTATTTTAGTATCCATTTTATCCATCTTAGCAGTAAGTTGCTGGACTATAATTATCAGAGACTGAAGTTCTTTCTTGATGCTGGAGTCTTGAGAATTTGTCTTACTGGAACTCATTTCAGACTGATAAACGGACAGGAAAATTTCCAAAGTAATTTCTGACAGGAATATTATTAAGATTTCCTTTCTTTTTTAGATATAGTTCAAGAACTATATAAAACAAACATATTTAGAAAGAAAATTACTTCAAGAATTAATTTTTTAAGTAATTAATTCCTGTCAATGTAATGAAATTGGTGGAGCTGAAGAAATCTGCTGCTATCCTGTGTTCATCCTTGGCCACGCCCCTTGAAATGAGTTTCTTGAAGGAAGACAATATGTGCTTTGTTCAGTTTTAAATATTTCAGTAGATTTGATCTCTTGTTAGGATTGTTTAAGCCATTGGTATTTAAAGATAATAAAGTTAAATCCATCTTAGGTTATTTAGACTATTTGTTTTTTGTTTTATTGTGACTATTAAACATTTTCCTCTGATAACTATAAAGTATATGTTTGAGCTTTTAAAGGAAATTATTAGTTTTATACTTTGAGTGTTTACCAATAAAGTAATGTTTTGGTCAGGCATACTAAAAATGTTTTTGGGAAATAACAAATTTAAATTAATAAATGTTAACAAAGCTAAGATCCGCACTAGTCATGGAATGAAATTAATTCCTAATTTGATGGATAAACTTAAGTCCATAAGATTATCACTCATATCTTGACAGTCCAGAACATCTGAGCTCCATAAATTGAATTATAATATGGAGAACATTTGTAATAGGAATAAGCAATATTTATATTATTTTGAACAGATATAGTACTATTGCAGATTAGACAGACTTCTAATGCAATATAAATGCCTACTTATCGTATAAACAATTAATATTTACATGCAAGATAGATGACAAGCAATTCAATCATAATAAAGTAGGATGTATCATATATAAAACCTCAGTAAATGATTATAACACACAGTTATTTAACATATTCACCCTTATTGATGAAGTCTTTCAAAGCTTACTTAATATAAATAGATGGTCATAATATTTATACCTAATGTTTATAATACAATGTATTTTACTGGATATATCAGAAGTTATATTTCATTGTTTACCAACATTTAAGTAATCACTTTGTTTGTTTCTAAATTACTTAAAGCATCAAGTTTGTTTTATGTTAACTTTGATGAAAGTTAGTGAATTTTAATTATCCGTGCATCCCTCTTCCCCCCATTTCCTACACATAAGGGTTTTCATATCTGTCATTTCTTATTATAAAATGAGTGAAATTATAGGTTAAAAACAACAAATTCACTTATTGTGATTAATGATTACAAGTTCCCTTTCCATATTCATAAATTGCCATTTTATGGCATATACTGAAAGTTTTTAGATTTAATTGGCGACATTCTATTTTGTATAATCAGCAAAGGTTAAACTGAGTGATTATTGTCAATTTAATACTATTTGTTCAGAATGTGATTGTTACATTCTATGACATTCCTTGTTCAGGCTTCTATTGTCTCCCTTGAACAATTTTGTCAGTTTGATGTCATGTATAAAACATTAGTTAACTTGGTAACATATTAAGTATTATGTATGTTCAACATGTGTTACAAAACCACAATTCAAGTTAAAGCAATTATATGACTTGCTATGCACACTTACCTATATAAGAAAATCATCATGCTTCCCCTTGATGTTCAATGTAGTGTATGTCATTTATGACAAGTTAAGACAGTAGTGTTATTATACACAAGTCCATGTTATTAAATCCTGACTAATATCTAAATTCACCAGACTGCTTCATCTTATATGTTGATTATATATTTATGTCTCGATTTACTAAAATCACACATTACATAACTATTGTGTGTGTGTTTTTTTTTTTTTTTTTTTTTGGCTGTTGCTTAGTTATTTGAGAGACCAAAAGCTGTAATGTTTATTCTTATTATTAGCTCCTTCCAAGCATGTTTATATAGTCCATAGACCCTTCTAGTTTCTAATTTGTTACAAGTATATTTCCATCCTTACATACACACATATCAGTACTTCAAGGACGGGCAACAATGCCCATCCAGTTTTGCCAGAATACCATTCACTAGTTCATGTGGTGTGTTTCCAGGATGTTCTTAAAATATCCAAACCAATATTTGTCCTGTTCCATTTTACCAGCCTCTTCCTTGCAGTGGCCACTCTGCCAGTGAACCACTCAACACACCTTCCATTCCTTCAGATATTTCCACGAAGGAAGTCTGATGACTCGGTAGCACTTCCCGGCAACCCAAAACACCCCTAGAATCAGCTATCCCCATATGCCCAACACATCCAAGCAAGCTCCCATCCCAGACCACTGCAAAGGGTACTGCACAAGACCAAGTGCTCTTAGTCTTTCACAATAACACAGGCTTTCACTCTTATGTAAGTCCTTACTGTGTTTGGATCAAATACATTTTAAATATAAAATTGCGCTTATTACTATTATTTTTTTTTATATCAAGAATCAACTTAATGAGTTAAACAAAGTGTTGGGAGACCATCAATATGTATATGTGGTTTAAAATAGACCCTTTATTATATTTTTTTTTTTTTATTAAAACCAAAAACATCATTGCAGAGAATGGGTCTATATTAGAACATCAAAGATTCAAAACTTCGAATGTTCTAATAGCAAACCCAATTACGCGAAAGTTGAAAATATCAAAGCAACAGAAAACCAAATTTTTTCCTAGGGAAAGAATTTGGTTGTCCATTTCTGTTGCTTCAGTATTTTCAGCACAGTGGTGGAAAGTTACGGGTTGGGTTTAGGTAAGTGTGCGATTGAGTGCGGGTTAGGGTGCAGGTTAGGTATGTGTCCGATTGTGTGGACATGAGGGTTAGGGTGGGTTAGGTGAGTTAGGGTTAGGATGCGGGTTAGGTATGTGTGCGATTGTGTGGACATGAGGGTTAGGGTGGGTTAGGTGAGTTAGGGTTAGGGCACGGGTCAGGTAAGTGTGCGTTTGTGTGGACATGAGGGTTAGGGCGGGTTAGGTGAGTTAGTATTAGGGCGTGGGTCAGGTAAGTGTGTGATAGTGATGGACCTTAGGGTTAGAGTTTGGGTTAAGGTAAGTGGATAGTTAGTGATGTGTGTATAGTTTAGTGTAGGGTTAGGTGCAAGATTTTAGGTGTATGTGTGTGGATTACTGTTTGTTTGGTGTGCTTGTGTTGTGTGTATGTGTTTTGGAACAATTAATTTTTTCCCTAGGAAAAAATTTGCTGTTCTTTATGTTCAATGTTTTTAGCTTTCATACAATAGGGTTCAATATTAGAACATTCAAAGTTCTGAAACTTCGATGTTCTAATATAGACCCCCCGAGAATCATCTCAGAGGCTCCTCAGAGACATTAAGCATTATCGTCACTATGTGTCCATTATCATAGCAACCTGGGAGCATCTGTTTCTGTTAGTGTGCCTGTGTCCTGCATACCAGAGGCTAGTGATGCACCTGAAGCAATGCTTCACTTCACTGCAACTTTAGACCTAAATTCCCTCCCTTTCAGCGAGGCAGCAGCCAGGAAATGAACAGAGAGCAAATAAAAAAAATAACGCTCCCAACAAGCTGCCACAACAATAGACAACATACCCACAGACATACAAACAAACCATTCTCTGCCAAAATATCCCAAATCACTGTTCTATCCACCTCCTTCCCTTGGATCCAGGCTAAAACACCAAATGTCTCTTCTTAATATACAAGCTTCAGTAAACCTCGATCACAAGCCACAACCCACAGCTTCCTAGAGATGAAAATGACAACATATAACAGCTGCCAGACACAGCTGCATCCACATACACCATGTCAGGCTTAATCAAACAGCACTTGAAGCTATGATACCTGCCATAATTGATATTATGTTTAAACAGAATAATAATGACATTTGTACTAGCTCACAGACACGGCTGCATCAACGCACACCATATCAGGATTGATCAAGCAGCAATTGTAGCTGTGATGCCTCCCATAATTGATATTAACTATATTTAGACAGAATAATGATGACATTTGTACTAAGAGCTTGCTACTATTATCTAACCAGGATATACATGACATTTCTAAATCATATTTTAACTGAAGATGGCATTAGTCTCCATGACAGCATTTTTTTTCCAAAACACTCTACTGTTACTGCTATTATATATTATGTTAATTTGTTACATTTGAGTCTGAACTCTGATGAATGGTACCTTGTTGAATTAGTTAATTAATTACTTAAATTATTATAATTAAAAACAATGAAAAATGAAGAAGATAAGTATTCATTGAGTTCAAGCAGGGGAATAGAAATGTCTATGTTTATATTACATGTTGCTTTGTTTGGCTTATATATGGTTCCCTAATAGAAGACCAAAGATGCATTCTTTCGAATGCGTCTTGGTCGAACTGAAAAGCCTGAAACAGCAAAATATCGAAGTGGATTTTAAGCAAATTCTTTCCCTGTGAAAGAATTTGCTTGGCTGCTTCATTACTTTGCTGTTTTCGGCACTGTATTGCGGTCTCAGAGTTGGTATATTTAAGTAGGTGGGGTGGGGGGCAAAGCCCCCCACTTAATGTAATCTTTAAAATGTTTTATTTATTTATTTTTTTTTTTGTTGGAACAGTGATTTTTTTTTTCCCTTGGAAAAAAATCACTGTTCTGACAGTTCTAAATTGTAAGCTTTTGCTTACATAGGGACGATTAATCACTGTTCACTTTTTCAAGCATTCGGTGATCTAATATAGACCCGTCATATATAATGTAAATAGTAACCCATCTTGGCCTTCCATTGTTTGTGAAGAATTACTGGACTCTTTAAACTTTCTGAATAAATCATTACTGTTTCTCAGTTGTTTAAGAAACCCTTCTTTTTTTATGGTGCTGTACCATATAATTTGATACTTTTAGAGATGTAGTTGTAAGAGTTATTTTTTGGGACAGCTATCTTGGAATCAGTTTTTTGTTTCTTCTTTCTAGCATCAGTCCAAGGATTTGTTTCTTTTATTCTTTTAAGAGTGGGCCATCCAATCCATTTCTTCTGGGATAGACACTATGTTGTTGTTTTTGATGAATTTAGTGGCAAAAAGTATTTTTATCTTGGCTGGAAAGGTCAGCTGTGCTTTAATGTTATTTTGTTTCAACAGTTTTATTATTGGCCAGACATTTTTCCTTTGTTCTAGTATTCTGGAAGAATAATCATTGTCAAACCTTATTCGGCTTTGATTGTATTTTAAGGGTGATTTTCTCCAACCAGATTTTAATATTAGTTCCTTGTCCAGAAATGAGAGAAATTTTATAACTATGGATCTAGGTGGAGTATTTTTTGAGTTAGAAGCAGGTTTCCTCAGTGCTCTATGCACCCTTTCAATTCCAAATGAAAGTCCCTCTTTCAAGTCTAAAAATTCAGGAATTCAGGTTGTTAAGAATGAAATAATGTCTTCTCCTTCAGTGTTTTCAGGCAGGCTAAAGATCCTTATGTTGTTTCTCCTTTCCCTGTTTTCAAAGTCATCTATTTTGTTAAGGAGCCATGTATTCAGTTTAAGCAGAAACTATTTTTGGATTTCTTCTTCTATGAGTCTCCCTACTATGACATTTAGAGAAGTCTCTGTATATTTGTATGGTGTTGATATAATACTTCCCTAAGAGTATCAGTCTTCTTTTCCCAGTTAGGGGTCACTACAGCAGATCACCTGTCTGCTCATGATTGGCAGTGGAGTTTTACACATGCACACACTCATGCCTAGGGCCAATTTAGAGTGTCCAATCCACCTACAGCATGTCCTTGGGATGTGGGAGGAAATCACACATGCATGCACTCATGCCTAGGGCCAATTTAGAGTGTCCAATCCACCTACAGCATGTCTTTGGGATGTGGGAGGAAATCACACATGCACGCACTCATGCCTAGGGCCAATTCAGAGTGTCCAATCCACCTACAGCATGTTGGGATGTGGGAGGAAACCGGAGCACCCAGAGGAAACCCACACTACCATGGGCAGGACATGCAGACTCCACACAGAAGGCATCCTAGCCGAGAATTGAACCGGAGAACCTCTTGCTGTGAGGTGAGAATGCTAACTGCTGCACCACCGCGGCACCCCTGTTTTTGAGAATTTTTTGAGGTTTTCTAAGTCATTTTTAAAGCCATCCATCTTTAAAGATAGTTCCTGTAAGGTAGATGTCATCAATTGTAGTTCTTTTTTCAAAGCAGCATCTGGATGAGAATTCCTTGAGTTGTTCATATTCAGTGACTCAATATATCTCCAAGTTACTTGACAGGAACATTTTTGTATATCTCCACTAAAATTGATATTTATGTAGTTTGGTAGTTTATCTATAGATTTCTGATGTTTTAAACTTGAAAATAATAACATATTCCCATATTATTATGGCAATTTATGGAGCTCTCAAAATTCACTGCTCTCAGTTGGCCATTTGGCTCCGCCCCCTATGAATATTCTTCATGTTTTTTTCCTGGCATTTCTTAGATATATATATATATATATATATATATATATATATGCATATATATGAAATAACAAAGGTGCTAGAACATTTTATGGTGAAAAATCTCAAGGTGGTTTGAGCTTGGTGTTATTTTCTGTCCATTGTTGTGGGTTTCCAGGGTTATTCTGTTTGTATTCTGTTATCTATGTGCCATAAATCCTATTGGTCTGATTGTCATCATTACTATTGTATTTTAGAGTTCATACCAGACAGTCCTTTTCTCAGCTCTTGACTGCCATCTTTTTGGATTGTTGTCAGACTGAATCCTATGCTCAAAGGCCAGGGTTCAGGTATCTATTAGATCAAGACAAAAAAACTGACACGATTTCGACTCCACAGCTAGTGATGCATTATTTTACATATATAGCATCAACTACAATACAAATATATAGGACATTAAGTAGTTAAACTGTGAAATAGCTACTCACTGATTAGTCAGGGACAGCTCGTGCTTTAGGACTGTGAGACTACAGCCCCTCCACCTGTACAATGGATAAAATAAATTCCCCATTCCCCCCACTGACTGCTGTGTTAGGCAGACCAGAACTCCAAGCACACATGCTCAGGCATTCTGAGCTCCAGACTGCTCTGTTAGGCAGTCCAGATAGGAAAGGCAGGAAACTCCACCCTTCCAGCCCAAAGGTCTGTGTGGTAATGACCGCACAAACCAGAAGGTCACCAGGTCACCTATACTGCATCACCTACAGGCTGGACCAACAGCAGGAGGCTCCAGCCTCCTCACATCTCACTGGAGACCCAACAGCATGCACAGGCCATTATGGAGGACGGATTGGGCTGCAAGATCACTATGGAGGATGTAGCTGAGTACAGATTCAGGTAGTAGTGTGTGTGTGTGTGTGTGTGTGTGTGTGTGTGTGTGTGTGTGTGTGTGTGTGTGTGTGTGTGTGTGTGTGTAATGCCCCGGTTGCTTCATGGTGATGGGTAGAGAATAAGGCTTGAACCGTGTACCTTGGACCCAAGTGACAAGAGCCTGAATTCCCTACCCACCACCATTTGTAAAACATTTTCAGATTTTTGCCTCATATTTGTTCTGTTCCTCATAAAATCTGTGGTTTCTGTATTTTTGTTACTTTACTTAACACAGCCAGTGGTGCAGTGGTAGCAGTGTTGCATGGCACCTATGGGTTGTCTGGTTTGATTCTTGGCTGGGGTGCTTTCTGTGTGGAGTCTGCATGTCCTCCCTGTGTTTGTGTGGGTTTTCTCTCGTGTTTTCAGTGGATATTTGTCCCTATTTTTTGGACTGCATTCCCCCATTATTGGCTTTGTTCAGGTTTTTTCTGTGCCAAGGTTGAGAGCTATGGTGATAACTGAACTCACTGAATATGTTTGTGTGCTGTATTCCCCCATTATTGGCTTTGTTCAGGTGGTTTGTGCTAAGATGTTGACAGCTATGGTGAGAACTGAATTCACTAAATGGTAGCCATTTAAGTTTCATTCTTCCTTTCTTTCATAAAAATAGATGATTTGGCATAGTGGTATGTTGCCTTGGCTGTTTTGCACAGGGTCCTGGGTTCAATATTTGGCAGTTAAATGTATAGTGGTAACACAGCATTTTATTCTAGCAACTTTCCAACATTATACAAGCAATGTTTAAAATGTGTCCCTGGTTTTTGGGCTTTTGCCCCCCCCCCCCAATATATATTGGCTTTTTCCAGATTTCTTGTGCTGCAAAGTTCAGAGATGCAGCTGAGTGTCGAGTAGATTTTACAAGGAGATGAGAGCTGCAGGGGAACAAAAGTTTAGTGCTGCTTATGCCAAGGTGGCTTGCATTGTAAATAGCACAACAGGTAGTGTACTTGCTTTTGATGCAGAAGGCTGTGGGTTCTACTCCCACAGTAGATAGATCCATTGCTGATACTGTATTCTGTTGTAAAGGGAATGGATGCTGCAGTCCTCTTTGGCGAAGATACCTAGTAACTATGAACCTCTTATCAGTTTGCCATCCATTCCCTATTGTGATATTACTAGCATTATAATTTTTTAATGCAACATAGGCAATTTATTCCTCAAGGACAACAGGCACTTTATTTGTAGATGAAACAATGACATATAAAGTTGTTTGCTAGCAGTAACCTTTTCATTAGTTAAAAGATTTCTTTAATGTGGAATTATTTAGATGACTTTTACTTCTTCAGAGATCGTGCATATTTACTGATACTGGTGGACTGTAGAAGTTTGAGTAGACTTTTATGATGGAAATGTTCTGAATTGGGCAGTTTTGTCATTATTGGTGCATGCATTCTGTTTCATTGTTTACTGGAAAAATGTTCAAAACAATAAATTTAAAATGCCCTCTAACAAATGTACTGTATTATACAAGAAATATAATTTAATACAGTCAGGAAGGTGTATCAAAGAGCATGTGTATGTTTCATGTTCAAGGGGCCTATGATTTGAAAACAGCCCAAAATTAATCTTTATCTGCCACTGGCAAAATGTATTTTCTTTGAATGTGGGTTTCAATGAATGTGAGTTTCAAGGACAGAGACGTTTCAATGCTAAGTCTATTTTCATTGTGAGACTGCATTGCTTTGTTTAGCCGATATCTATTAGGGTTTATGCTGTAAAATATAAAATGAAATCCATACCATTGCAGAAGTAAAGCAGTATGCACATTACAGTGCTTATGTCAAATGGGTCGAAATAATCAAGGAATGGGACATTGGAATGGCTGCAGGTGGGATGCTCCATTCGACCATGATTTTGTGAGAGGGGGAAGGGCAGCAAACTCACAGCCCTGGCTGAACTATGCCTCTCAACTGTCCAGAATTTTGCAGAATGAATAGATTTTTGCTTCTTATTTTTGGTTTGTTCCTCATAAAAATTGTGGTTTTCTGCCAAATCATTTAGGAATGAAGTCACTAAATAATGACAGACATTGAGTTTCAGACGTCATAACCTTCAGAAAAATGCATGCTAAAGCAAGACTTGTTATTCTATCAACTGTCTTTTTAGTACTGTTTGTATGTTCCCCCAATATATTTGGCCTTATCCAGATTTCCTGCATTAAGACGTTGAGAGGTACGTGCAAATAAATCACTTTATAGAATTAGGAATATCCAAACCTCTCAACTGTCTCCAATTTGGGCTCAAAATGCTGCTCTCCCCCTAATAATCACTCTGCAAAATGGCAATTTTGGAAGAAAACGTGGAGGGTTTACAATTATAAATAACTGTAATGATCAGAGTTATAGATTACTTTTATTTCAGAAATGAATGTAGATGCTCTTATTTTGTCAGCTGCTCAAGTTAACAGTACTAATTGTAAAAAGGTGTCCCTTCTTTATCAGGTTCCCAGCTGTATTGTGTGGCAATTTTATATTTTTGCATAACATATTTGGTCTGTTTTTCATAAATTTGTGGTTTTCTGGCAAATTAGTAGCAAATCATTAAAGATTGAAGTTAGAAAATAATGGCAGACATTTGAGTTTCAGATTTCATACCCTTCAAAAATTCATACTAATGCAAGACCTACTACTACTCTATTATCTTTCTAAGTTTATAAGAGCAATATTTAAAAACTGTCTTTATTTTTGGCCCTGTGTCCCACTTCTATTTAATACTTTGTCCAAATTTCTTGCTCAGAGGTTGAGAGGTATGAGTGTCAGAGCCATCACCATCAGCCAGAGACATTTCAAACTGTGACCTACATGTTGCACTCCACTCCCCATTGTAGTGGCTCTGGATGTGTCCATGCAAGGCATGGAGCAGTTATGCAGTGTAAGTGTGCAGAGTATTCCCCCATCCAAGGTAGACCACAAGTATGACTGTGGCTTTTCATCTGTCCTTGATTTTGCAGAATGTTCTGGTTTTCTGTCATATTTTTATACTCTTGATTTATGCTTATTATTATTCAGAAAATGCATGCTGTTGCAGTGCCCTGTTGCTCTGTATTAAAGTAGCAATGCTTTAATGATCATCAGGTAAGCTTGTCAGAGATTGTAAGATGCAGGTAAGCTTTAATAAGCATACTGTTAAAGAATTACCAACACTAAAAGCCTTTTCATTGTTGCCATGCAGATAATATTTACATAACTAGATAACGTATAAGCCTTAGGTATTGAAATTCATATGACAGTATTTGTAATAAAGGACAGGGTTACAGTATTTTCAGATGCTCATAAAATTTCTTGGAGACTTGCAGTTATCTTTGCAGGCTTTACCTGTAAACTAAACAGAATGACAATCTATCATATGTGGTCCATAACTTGTGCAGTAATCCTTTAATCAATTTATCTTGAGCTTGTTTCTTGTTCATTGTTCATTATTTTTCTTTGATCATGTGTTCTCCATGAAACAAGTAGATAGTTGTTGTCAGGCAGCAGGTCTTTTTTGGATAAGAAACATTTTTACAAGTGGGGGTATCACAGAGATTGCTACTTTCACCATGTTAGTTGGTAATTTTATAAAGCTGAATATAAATTATAATTAGAAATGCAGTGCAAGGAGAAGTGGTTTGAACTGAGTGCTGCTTGTTTTCTTTATACTTGATTTTGACTGGCATTCCAGTAATGTATTTTAAAAGCAATTTATTTTTTCATGCCTCACGACCTTTGTGTTTCCATCTCGATATTAAGAAAGTTGTCATGTAGCCAATGCATTGAAATATTATTTTCTTCTACACTTCATTTTGTCTTGATTGGACTCTCGTAATGACAGTTTGGCACCCAGGGCAGTGTATTTAATTAAAGTTCCAGTTGTTGTGGTTTTCAGCATAGCTCCACCCCTTTCTAGTTGGCCACACCCTTTCAAATTGACCCTACCCATTCAGCTGTCTCCTGCAGCCCCCCTTTAATTTGAAGTCACCAGCTGCCACTGTGATTAGTAATTTATCCTACGTATTATTTTAGGTTGTTTTAACTCAGTAGTTGAGCTACTTTTATTCATTATTTTAATTAGGTGAATGTCAGGTTTATATAGAAAACAATAAAGTAAAAAGAATTGAGGTTTTATATACATTTCAGTTTTATATCAGGAATATGCCTATTAACTGTTTCTAATCTCCAGAGATGTCCATTATTTTGTTTAAGACATTAGTTCTGTTCCTGTTTTTGCTTCACAAATCTTGCACTTTAAAGATAAAATGCCCCATTACCCTTAATAAATAATGGCAGGAATTAGACTTGTACACCTTTTACTCTATAAATCATACATTAATATACATTATTATCTCCTCTTTTGTAGGTAGGTTGTATTAATTTTAAAGTATCCCTTATTGAATTTTACTGAATTTGAAACATATTTTCTTATATTGTCCCCTGTATATTACAGTAATATCAGCATGTTTAACATTAATTTTATATATTATTTTTCTTGGCACATACTTTTCTTAAAAGAGAGCATTCAAAGAAGCAAGTAGATCAGATGGAGGGCTATGAGCAAACTTTCTATGTTGATGGTGTCTCTGTGATTGATGAAACAGTTAATATAGTAGCTTATCAGTTGGGGGCAAAGAGTTAAATATTTTGTACTGTTTGGATGAATGAGAAACCTGTAAAGCTTAAAGTAGACACTGGATCCAAGTGTGATGTTATATCAACACAAATGTTTGCCAAAGTATGAGCTGGTGAGAAACTTAATTTGGCAATGTGTGCAAAACTAGTTGCTTAAGGTGGTGAAGAGATTCAGACTGATGGTGCTGTAGTTATCACATGCTATTCTACTGGGAACAGCTATGACTTGCAGTTTTAAGTAGTCAAAAGACATGTGCAGTCATTATTAGGCCTCAAGGACAGTTTGAGAATGGGACTGATTTATTTTAATAAAGAGGTCCACCGTATAAGTCTGAACAGCAACGATAGTTTTACACAGAATATTTTAGTGAATATGCTAATATTCCATGAAGTTAAACCATGAGCTAAGCCCAGATGTCAGACCAGCAAGGAAGGTTCCAGTAGCAATGTAGAGCAAACTAAAAGCAGAACTTGACAAAATGGTGAATTTAGTTGTCCTTACTCCAGTAAAAGAACTGACTGAATGGGTATCTTATATGGTTGTAGCTCATAAGAAAAGCTCAGATGATATTCAAATATGTATTGATTCAAGAGATTTAAACAAACCGCTTAAACGTACTCGCCATCCAATGTGCACAGTAGAAGAAGTGGCTGATCTCATGCCAAATGCCACTATTTTTCTGTCTTAGAAGCAAAGAGTTAATTTTGGCAAATTTTGCTGGATCACAAATCTTCATTGTTAACCACTTTCAGTACACCATTTGGTAGATACAGATTCTTGGGAATGCCACTTAGGATAAATTCTGCCAGTGAAGTATTTCAGTGTGTGATGGAACAATTTTTTTCAGGTTATCTATCCGCTATTATAGTAGACAACATTACTGTCAGGGGAAACAGTGAAGTTGAATATGATAGAAACCTCAAGAAAGTTCTAGACCATGCTCATTAAGTAAATCTTAAACTGAATCATCAGAAATGTAAATTCAAACTGAAAGAAGTTACTCGTGGGTAATGTGTTTATCAGTTCTGGCTTACAACCACATCAGTCTAAACAAGCAGTAATTCTTGAGATGCCAATTCCAGAAAATGTCACATCTTTACAAAGTTTTCTTGGTATGGTCAACCATTTAGGAAAGTTCATTCCAGACCTGAGTAAGCTTTCAGCACTGTTACGTGAGTTGACATGCAAAAGTGTAAACTGGTCCTGGTTGGAACAACACCAAACAGCATTTGATGTTATGAAATAGAAAGCTGCCAATCCACCTACACTGAGATATTATGATGTAATCCACCTACACTGAGATATTATGATGTTCACAAACCTGAAATTCTTTCATGTGATACTTTAACTATGGTCTTAGTGCAGCATGACTTCAAGAAGGCATACCTATGCATCCAGAACTTTAACCCAAATTAAAATGCAGTATGCACAAATTGAAAAAGAGCTTTTGGCAGTAGTGTTCGCATATTCAAAGTTCCGTGATTATATTTATGACAAACATGCTCAAATAGAAACTGATCACCAGCCTCTAGTGACAATTCTGAAAAAGCCAATACATATGGCCCCAGCATGCTTGCAGACCATGATGTTAAAATTGCAAAAGTATGATTTCAATATTGTCTATACAAAAGGAAAATTTCTATACCTTGCTGATACTTTGTCAAGAGCACCCAGACAAACAATAGAACAACATGATAATGAGAAAGCAGACTTTGAAGTCATGAAAGTCAAAAATGTTTCCTTATCACATCTTGATGAACTCAGAAATCATACAGCTTCAGACTCAATTCTCCAGAAACTGATATATGTTATCAGTCAAGGATGGCTATACAGATATACAGAAGTATTTTCCCTACAGAGATGAACTCATGATGGAAGATGAAATCATCATGAAGGGTCCTATAATGATAATTTATACTGCATTACAACAGGAATATATAAAAATTTTGCATCATGGTCACCCGGGTACTAATTCAACAGAAAGAAGGACAAAAGGCATAGCATTTTGGCCTTCTATGTCAAAAGATATAGAGAAGGAAACGCTGATATGTTCCATTTGTAACAGTACTAAATCACACCAACAAAAATAACTACTTCAGCTAAACTACACTCCTGAACTACCATGGTTGATGGCTGCTATTGATATTTTGAAATGGAATGATCAATATTACTTAGTGTTAGTAGACTCTTACTTGAATTGGTTTGACACTGGCCTTCTTCATAACTTAACATCCAGCACTGTCATTGCAAAATTGAAAAGACTTTTTCTGTTCATGGTAGTCCGCACATAGTCATATTTGACAATGGTGCACAATTTA
This sequence comes from Protopterus annectens, assembly GCF_019279795.1. Lineage (NCBI taxonomy): Eukaryota > Metazoa > Chordata > Ceratodontiformes > Protopteridae > Protopterus > Protopterus annectens. Next base: position 1,527,605,845 of record NC_056745.1, on the reverse strand, counting down.
CAAGTCAGCATTTCAAGACTTTTGCTGAGTCTTGGGGCTTTGTCCATGTTACTACCAGTCCTGAGTATCTACAGTTCAATGGATTAGCTGAGCGTGCAGTTAAAAGTGCAAAGTATTTGTACAAATCCAGTAGAAATGGTACCAATGTTTTTCTTAACCTACTTAATCTCAAAAACATTCCTCAAGATAATATGCTTGTTTCACCTGCACAGAGATTGATTTCCAAACAGACTAGAACAACTCATCTGATCAGTGAACAATTATTGATTCCAAATGCAAAGAACAACAGAATGGTCAAGACAACTTTTTGAAAAAATGCCAGTCACAAAAGTTGTACTACAGTAAATCAGGCAAACCCCTCAGACCATTAAGACAAGGTGAGATTGTGAGAATACAAACCTCTAAAGGATATGACCAAGTGTTAATTGTCAAAAATATTTGTGAAGAACCAAGATCTCAAATCGTACAATCTAATGGATTGGATTTAAGAAGGAATTGAAGACACATACTACCAGTCTCCAAACCAGTGACAAAGCAGACTGCCTGTGCCAGAGACTCTGTTTCTCAGAGTGACTCTCCACTTTTTTAAATTCCAGAGGACAGTGTATCAGCAAGTAATCCTGAAGTAATCCATAAAGTTCCAATTGTAAAAGAATCCCCAGAAGCTATCCCTATTGCTAAACCCAGTCAAAGTTTTTATGTGATCAGATCAGGTAGAATTTCCAGACCCATTCCAAAATACACAGCAACTTGGACTTGAAATAATTTGTTGTTAAATGTTGATATTATATGTAGCTTGTAAAATATTTTGTTCTCCTATTGCATAATGAAGAAATCAAAGAGGAAGGATATAGATCAGTGCGTGTATTGTACCTAGTCGGCCACTGTAGCTAGATAGCATGTGCATATAAGTTACCGAGCATGTGCAAGATCAGTGCCATTTTGTACAGTCAGTCAGAGTGAATACAGGTAAGAATGGAGATGCACATGTGAGTCTGTTTGAAATAATGAGTCAGTCAGTTAGCCTAAATATATGTTCCAGTTACAGCTCCTGAAGTGTTTATGTACAATAAACATCTTGAACCATCACAGTGACTCAATGTCTCATTTGAATACAAGAGACATGTGACAGGTGCTTCTCTTCAAGGTGGATGGTTTTCTGCCCCTTGACCTACTTCTTGGAACCCACAGGTTCGTAAAGACATTACATTTATTGAGCTTATGTCCATTTGGACTGCAACTGTTTGGGATGACTTACTGAGTCATGGTGAGGTAGTTTTCCATTGTTACAACATGTCTGTTGTATAGGTTTTGTTCAAAAAAAATGTCCAAATCCAAGAGGGTGTAATCATTGTTAAGGCAGATAATTTTCCAAAGTTTGAAGATAAATCTGTCATTTAGAGCCAGGCAAAACCAACATATTGGCAGACTCTTTCTCACTTGCAGGTCATGAAATTCAGAGAAATGGTCCCAGGAGCACAAGAAAACCCTGCATTGATTCTAGATGATTGGCTAAAAGTAGTAGTTTGGTTGATCTCGCTGTCTTGGTCAGCCAGCATACAAAAGGCCTTAAAAGGCCTTATGGGACCTCTATTGTGCCCCTTCATTAGATTCTACAAAGAATACCTTCAGGTGGTATTATCTGATCTCCTTTTTATCATCTGCTGGTTCTTGGCCCCCAGTTATGCATGTAACAAAGCAATTAAGTCACATTGTATTCAGCTTAGTTTGATTGAAAATGTTCAGTTTGTCAGACTTTGCTAAAAAAATGCTTTGTATCCAGAATGATGGTAGGTGGGGTAAGACATTGGTGCTTGCGGTGGATAATGATTAGCCCATTGACAAAAGCTTGCTATTGGTCATTATTGATGGTATTTGCACATTAATACCCTGCTAGCCCCTTATGCCACATATGTTACATTATTTACCTGGACTTTGTTGGACCAATTATACCACAACTTGAATGGCAGAAGTGGTATGAAAATTTGTGACCGTTGATTTTCTGGTGTAACTCCAGCATTGGGATTTCATGCGGTCGAGCACTGGAAATTAAAGGATAAAGATCTGCTATACTTTCAGCTGGATGGTGTCAATTTATCAGATATTAGTTATAATTTGCTGAATTTAAAATTTTCTTTGTTTATTTTCAGTTAGTTCTTTATTTAAAATAATCAAGTTAACCAATTTTTTTCTTTTATGTTTCAACTCAGGGTAGGAAAGGCAGGGGATGATTCACCTGGTAGACAATGCAGGGCAGACTCACCCCCTCCCAATTGCTTCCCCCCTCATGCTTTCTTGGGCCTTGAGGGCTGGTTTGTTGGAGTTTGTAAGTATGAGTGGGTGTAGAAGCTGTACTTTGGTGGATTAAGGTGCCAAGAGGTTTTTGGCTGTTCTTAAAGCCACCTCATAGAATGAGGTAGTGTTAGATGTAGTTTGAATATACTGTCATTGCATGGTTAATCTTTTCATGTTACACAGAAATGGTTTTATTTAAGAAAGAAGGTTGCATTGGCAAACTGGTGTAGTCATTGGTGCTGATTAGTAGATTCAGCGTACCATGCAGGCAAAATACCCTCCTAGTAGAATTTGATTTTGTTTTAATATGCTGCCATTGCATGGTTAATCTTTTCATAAGTTTATAGGTGTTTATTAGACTAATGACCACAAGAGCCTTTTTGAGGCTAGCCATGCATCCCAAATCTCTGATAAGTTCTGATACCCTTGATAAGTGTAAGCAGGAGCTTGGGAGATGAAATATTTACAAGCAGAGGCCTGGCAGATTAACCATTTGCAGGTTGCCTGTGTCCATTAGATTTAGGTGCCAAAACAAGGATGACTTTCCTGTTCCCCAGCCAATTGTTCAAGTTGTACTTGAAATGGTTTAGGGAGGAACTCTGCTTCACATCAATGGGGAGCATGTTCCAGAGTCAGGGTAGTCTCTGGGGTACATACCTGTCACTCCAGCAGGTTCTAATTATATCACAGGCAAGGTTTAAGTCTTTAGAATGGGTAATTCAGGTGCTGTTTGTTTTGTGGATATGCAGGAGGTCCATACGAGTGGGGTCTGACAATGCCCTGTATGCCAGGCATAGATCTCCCCTCAAACGTCTGTAGGAGACAGAATACATGGTTTAGGGTCTTGAGGCAGTCTGCATAGGACATTTTACTTATACCCTTTATATTTTGGTTGAGGAACCTCTGTGGACATTCCAGTTGTTGGATATGCCTAGTTAGGTACATACCAAAGGGGGCATTGTATTCAATGATAGCTTGGATGAATGCCGAATACAGTGGAACAGTGACTTCCTTGGACTTAGATGCCATACCTTTTTTTATAACTTGTGCAACATAGAATGATTTCCTCACTACTGTAGACACATGATGGTCAAAGGCTAGATTATTGCCTATATATGTCCTTGCTCCTGGGTCAACTCTAAGGGGTGTGTTGTCAATATGATAGTTACCAGGAGTGGATGACTTCCCAAAGGATACTATTATTCGTTTCTTGGCATTTTGTTTTAGTCCATGGCTCTGACACCAGTTGTTTGTCTGTGTCAGTCCTTCCTGGAGAACATTTATGTCATTGTGGGATTCAGTGACAGCTCCTAATTTGCAATCACGTGCAAATTTAGTCAGCCAGAGATCATTGACATTGGCCTTGACTTCAGAGAAGTCAAAAAGGAGCAGCTGGACAGATCCTTGAGGGACTCCACTTGTGATTGGCCTCTTTGTAGAGGTGGACTTCCCAGTTATAACTTCCTGGATCCTATCTGTGAGCCAGTTGGCTACCACCAAGTGACATATGAGTTTATACCTAACATCTTGAGTTTGTCAACAAATCCCAAGTGGGGTATTGTGTCAAATGCCTTGGCCAGGTCAAGGTAGGCAGTGTGAACCATTTTGCCCTCATTCATTATTTATTTTATTTATTTTTATTTATTTAACATTTGTTGACCGGGAATGTCCGACTAGGTTCCACAGAGCCTGTTTTCAGCGGAGGCCCGGGAGAAATGCTCCAGAAGCAGGAATTACTTTGGTGACCTTCTGAAAGACATCTGCCAGGTTGAGTTGGCATGATCTGCCCTTGATGAAACCAAACTGAGTTGGGTCCAGTGTCTGCAGGTTTACTATATCACTATTAATCATTTCCATGGCTTTACATATAAGACTAGTGAAAATTAATGGTATGTAGTTTCCAGAGTTTGTGCGGCCCTCCTTTGTGCAGAGGGATGACTGTTGCTCTTCTCAATTCATGAGGAACGAAGTCTGTTCGGAGGCTACAGTTAATAACAATTCCAGATGGCCTGATAGCTCACATTTCATGCTATTTAAAAGGCATCCTGGGATATTGTCTGGCCCCATTGATGCAGTGTTCTTGGCCTTACAGAGAGCATTAAGGACCTGTTCTCTAGTGAAGGGGGAGTTATATTTGATGATATTTCTTTTGGGAAAGTTGATGGGGAGAGGGGGTAAAATTGGAGCTGAATTTATTGGCCAGTATGTTTGCTATACTTTCTGGCTCAGTAGAGTTAGCTCCATTTAAAATGAGCTCTGCACACAATTGTGTATTGCCTTTGAGATTGCAGATATAGCTAAAGAATGCCTTGTGGTTGTCCTTGGCCTGGGAGGCCAAATTTACCTCAGATTCGGCTTTGGTAAACTTTATTTGTCCTCTAAGTTGTTTGTTTAGTTTGATGAGAGAGCTTTTATCCTGATGGGTGCTGCATCTCCTAATTTTTGCCATGATTTTCTTCCTTCTGTTATATTGTCTATTTATTTTGTGATTCCACCAGGGTGACTTATTTTTTTGAGTTAGTTGTTTACTTCTTCCTGGTGGGTACAACTGCCCCTATGCAGCTATTAAAATGCTTGTGCAGGGTTTCTGTGAAGAGTTTTGCATAGGCAGCAGTGTTCTTAGGGTTTGTGGGGGCTTGAAATTTTGCCAGGTTATCACTTAATAGCAGGAAGTTAGCCTTAGAGTATTTTATGAATATTCCAGGTTTAGTTGGGGGGTCTAGGTTTTACTTTTACTTTGAAGGAGACCATTTTTTGGTTTGACATTACCAGGGATGACATTATAGTAGGAGATGTGCAACACTCTCCCATATTATTGAGGACCAGATCCAGTATCGTTGCATCCCTGGTTGGTGTATTGATAATCTAGTCCAGGGAGCTTGTGTTTACTAAATCCAGGAATCTCTGTGCCTGTATATTTGGTGCCAAATAGGATTCACAGTTAATAGTGGGGTAATTAAAGTCACCCATGAATATGTTATTGGGATGGATGGTGAGTGTTTCCAATAAGTTTAAATACATGGTATGGGTTTCCTGGGTCATAGAGGGGGACATGTTACACAAATATGGTTATATTCAATAAAGATCGCAGTTTTAGCAATAACCTAATGGCACCATCAATGACATATGGCAAGACATATGTTCGCTGTTGAGGTAAATTCCTTTGCTTCCATGTCTCGAACACATGATAACATGGTTTGCATTGCAAACCACTCATAATCCTCTACGTTAACAATAATCTAACGTCACGATTACTGACATGGGGTAAGGCATTTGTTAGTTTGTATATTTATGGTGTGTGCACTGCAGCAAAAATAAACAGTTATTTGTTAATAATGACATCATATGGGATACTTTATTTGTTAATAATTACTATATATGTGGATGATTGTTGCCATCATTATTGGTGCAATCTCCACAGCAAAAACAAGTAATAAAAAGTTTAAAACTTAACTTTTGATTTAGTAGGAAATCATATTTACATGTATTTCAGTAGTCAAGCATTATCTCTGAAATATAACTAAAGAATTATTCAGGAGTAATTAAAGTGAAATCCTTACACAACAATAAAAATAATACAGTGCAATATACTGTACAGTGCAATGCAGTTATTTCATGAGATGGAACAAAAAGCAAAGAAATATTTGTATCATAAAATATTTCAGTTGTGAAAAGCTGATTTTCTGTCCTTATTGAATGAATATAAATGCAATCAGTATTTTAGTCTAGCAAAGCAGAATTCCTAAATGTTACTGATGAAGACTGATGAACATCTGAAACCATTCTGGAAACAGTAAAATGCAGTAGTAATGGTAAAATCAATCATACTGTTTTAAACTACGGCAGAAAAAGTACTTAATGGGAGATGCTACTACATACAGTAGTTTGCCAACAGCAATTCTGCAAAGGTCTATTTCTAATATATGTTGCATTTATTATAATATTTTTTCATAATATGAATAAATAGTTGCTTTTTGCTTTCTCAGTTTTCTTACAATGTAACTCTTTAAATGTACATCAGAGTTTTCAAAGTGGCTCTGAAATGACGTGTTTTATTTTTGTATAGTAAATGACATTCTATAAAATAAATGGATGCTTACATACAGTATGCAGTATCTATATCTATATCTATTTACAAACACACAGACACATGCAGACACACACAGGCGCACAGACACATACACACATGCGAGCGCGCACGCGCACACACACGCACACACACACGCACACACACACACACACACACACACACACAGACACACACACACACACACACACACACACACACACACACACACACACTACACAAGCGTATATATGTGTACACAAACACAGACACGTGGAATAACTTCAATTCCATTTTTAAGAAAAAAATGAAATTGTTTTATTAAATAGATATGTAGATCAACTGCTAATAATATAGTCAAATTAGCAATGACATTTAATATTTGACTCTACTACATAAAATATTTAAGTAAGTCTGCAAATAACAGGAATAGAAACTATCTGGAGAGTTCTACCAACTGTGACTGCAAAACTTTTCTTGCAAACAGGATTCAGATTTTTAAAAGTGCTACTGCATGTATTTTATGATAAATACTAATTGGAAAATAATAGGCAAAAGAATTATCTACTGACCTCAAAGGTACAATAAACATTAAGACTTGCATAGCAATGTACTGATTAAAATAATTAGCCAAGAAAGTGTGTTGCTTTATAGACCCACCTTCTCCACCCCTCAACAAAGAGAGGGAAAATAATCTACAGTAATAAGACTCTAAGAGCAGCCTAGGCATACTGATATACCTTAAAAGAATTGCTGTAGCAGTTCTGAAAGGAATAAGAACTCCTCCTCTTCCTGTCCCCTAGTAACAGGCCAACTTCCTTACGAACTGTTTTGTGGGTTGACATATTTTAGGATGAGGATATCTTCACATTTTCATATTCAGTTTAATTTTATTTATAATTTCCTCCTCTAATTTCCCTTACTTATAAAGTATGGTTGTGCTACCTCTTGTTAGTTTGCAGACCACTGATCATTTGGCTCCTTAGCACCTATTGTAATTTAGGACCAGGACTGATCGGTACTCACTTTTTCTAGCTACATCCAAAAATCACTTAATAATGACCTACTTTCCAACTCTCTGTAGCCCACTTACACTGAGAGCAGGCTGAGAGCAGGAGTTATAGAATCTGGTCCCCAGTGTAAGTCTGTTTGTAGACAGGCCTTACAATGAAGTTAATCATTTATACTGACAGGAAATCTTTCAAAATCAGGACAGACATACACTGAGATAAATTTTTTTTTAATCTGGCCCCTTGCTTATATTACCATTAGCTCAGTAATTTTATTGGCACTGATTTTTTCTTTGAAAACCATAAACGTCTTTTTTTTTTGGTTCCACTGTTAAGCTAGATGCTAGTTTACAGTTGTCTGTGCACCCTATTCCACCTCTCCACCAGTATCACTGATACAACACTTTATGTAACATTATGGCTGTCTGCACCATTATGCTGGTGTGCTAACCCTAATCCTGCCCAAGTGCCTACCTCCAGCTGTACACATTACCTTATGAAAGACACTTTCACTGCCAGTAGCACTAAACAAGGCACACAACCCCCCCCCACACACACACAAATACACAAACACACATACTCACACACACTCACACACACTTAAACAGCTGTCATTCTCTCAGGCTTGCATTTTCTGATTTTAACAGTAACAGTATCAACTCTCCAGTTTTGCATGCACATGGTGAGTCTAGCAATGCTCGTATTGATAACACTCATTACGAATATGTGTATAATGTTAATGTTCATGTTGTTTCTGGCTTAGCTTATTTTGATAACACTCATATTGATAACACTCGTGTTGATATTGGTCATTCAAGATATGGGCACGTTACCAGTGTAACATGTCAGACTGTCAAGGAGCACAGGTACTGCAGAGGAAGCATACCCCGCTCCCTTGCTGGATCTAGTTTCTTAGAAACTCTTCCCTCCCTCACCAGCACACTAATCTCCAGCAACTCTGGAGACTACTAAATGCTCACGATTCCCAAAAGGAAAAGCACTTTTAACCCCCCCCCCCTACACTCACCAACACTCTCCACACCTTCTCCAAAGCCTGTGAGAATGACATCAGGCATTCCCTGAGCAGCAAACCCAACTTGAGATGGTTCAACTTCACCACTGAAAAGCAAGCCCTCATCCGCTTGATTCACTCCACAGATTACCGAGTGATGAAAGCCGACAAAGGAGCAGTGATCATCATCATGAATAATAAAACCTATATTTCCATGATGGAAACAGACCTTAAAAACAATTCATTTTATTCCGCCATCTCCCATGATGAGGTGATCAAAAGATTCTACCAAACAGACCTCACCTTTAGGGAACTCTTGCAGAACAGAACCATTTCTGAACTTGAATATGACTTCATGTTAATAGAAGCCCCAAGTGTTGGTAAAATGTTCGGAATATCCAAAGTTTACAAGCATGAAACAGATCCTCCACTGAGACATATTATATCATTCAGGAGGACCAAAACTGAATATATTTCTGAAATAGGTTCATAGGTTTATACTAGGCTAACTGCCCTAGGGCATTTATAAGCCTAGCCCAAAGTTATGTGGCTTACGCCGCCCCTTATGTTAGAAATACTGTGCCCATTAGTTTGTTTTGCCTCTGTCCAGTAGTGACACAGAGATGATTCCCGGGGTAAACCTACGATCTCCCACCCACCGGTCAAGATTTCTCTTGAACAGAGCCAGCGAGGTGCTCTGTCTCACATGGACCGGGATTTTATTCCACAGCATGGGGAGTCTTTGGGTGATAAATATATCCCTCCAGCACGTCCTATTTATATCCATGCTAAGGTTTAAGTCTCTTGCTCTAGTGGTTTTGGTGGATTTGTTTTTTTTGAGATGGAGCATGTCCATTAATTCCGGGTTGGTCATGGCCTTGTATGTCAGGCACAGGTCACCTCTGAGCAGATGGTATGCAACTGAATAGAGTTGGAGTTTCTTCAGTCTGGCAGCATATGACAGGTTTTGGAGTCCCTTTATCCTTTTGGTGAGGAACTTTTGGGGTCTCTCCAATTGCTGCAGGTGTCGGGTGAGATACATCCCGAATGGGGCATTGTACTCGATCATTGGTCTGATAAGTGAAGAGTACAGGGGAACAATGACCTCACTTGATCTGGATGTGAATCCCTTCATGATCAGGTGGGCAATGTAGAAGGTCTTTCGAACCACTTTAGCAATGTGAGTGTCAAACGAGAGGCCACTGTCAACCTGGGTCCCCAGGTCCCTGATAACCTCTTCTGTGCTTAGTGGGTTGCCACCTATATGGTAGCTTGGGGTTACCTTGTTTTTCCCGAATGGTATGACTATACACTTTTTTGCGTTTAACTTCAGGCCATGGCTCTGGCACCAGCTATCAGTTTCCGTGAGACCCCTCTGAAGGATGTCTGCGTCCGATGTACTATCCAGTATGGCACCCAGTTTGCAGTCATCCACAAACTTTGTCAGCCATAGTCCTCCTATGTTTGCCTGTACTTCTGAGAAGTAGATGCCGAACAATAGGGGGCCAAGGACTGAGCCCTGTGGGACTCCACTTGTAACCGGCTTGGAGTCTGACATGGCTCCAGCAACTCTGATCCTGTGGGTTCTGTCCTTTAGCCAGTTTGCAACCCATCTTGTGACATATGGGTTTACATTTAAGCTGGTAAGTTTCCCTATAATACCCGAGTGGGGTATTGTGTCAAAAGCTTTTGCAAGGTCAAGGTAGGCTGTATGGACTGCCTTTCCCTCATCAATGGCCTTGGTGACTGTTTCGAAGAAGTCGACCAAGTTCAAAAGGCAAGATCTGCCCTTGACAAAGCCAAACTGGGTTGGGTCCAAGGTCTGCAAGTCCCCTATGTCCTTGTTTATGAGTTCCATTATGATCCTCTCCATAGCTTTGCAGACCAGGCTTGTTAAGCTTATGGGGTGGTAATTACCAGGGTCCGTAGAGGCACCGCCTTTGTGGAGTGGGACCACAGTTGCCGTACGCCACTCCTTGGGCACATATCCTGTGGAGAGGCTAAGATTAAACAGCTGCCTTATGTGCGGGTTTAGTTCTGTTCATGTAGCACACAGCCGGGGACCCCATCCGGTCCCATTGATGCTGTGTTTTTAGCTTTAGAGAGAGCAGCTTTCACCTGCACATTTGAGATGTCTGGGAGGCTACACTCAGTTGGGATAGTTATCTCTCCTTTTGGGGGGAGAGGGGGGTGAAGTTTGCGCTGAACCTGTCTGCCAGTATGTTGGCAATGTCTGTGGGTTCAGTGATTTTTGTATCATTTTGGACTAATTCTGAGCATATCTGGGAGTTTCCACCCAGGTTTCTGACATAGCTGAAGAAGGCCTTATGATTGTCTTTTGAATCTATGGCAATTTTTCTCTCAAAGTTGGCCTTGGATGATTTTATGAGGGATTGTAGTTTCTTGCTAGTGCTGATCAAAGATGCCTTCCCCTTTTTGGGATTTTGCTCTATCATGTAATAGCTTTCTCCTCTTATTGTAAAGTTTGTTTATGGCTGGGGTCCACCAGACTGCACGTTTGCCCTTGGTGGAAAGAGTCTTGGTTTTATTTGGGATTGCCTGATCCATGCAGTCCTGAAGGTGTTCATAGAAGGCATTTGTAAGGGCTTCCGCAGCTTGGGTTGTGGTTTCCATTGGCTCGGGGGCCTTGAAGGATACCACACCTGTCTTGAGTAGTGTGAAGTTTGCTTTAGAGAAGTTCTTCACTGTGGTCTTTTTTGTTTGGGGTGGGGGCGGGATGTGGATTTCTAGTGAGATTAGTTTATGATCTGATCTCACCAATGAGGGATATACTTCCGGTGTGGAGCATTTTGTCCCCATGTTCGTGATGATGAGATCTAGTATATTTTTTCCTCTTGTGGGGATGGTGACTAGTTGTTCCATGGCATTTGAATTTATGAACTCCAGGAACCTTTGGGCTAGAAAGTTTGGGCTTGAGTAATGTTCCCAGTGTATATTCGGGTAGTTGAAGTCACCCAATATGATGGTGTTTGGTGATACATTTATACCCTCCAGTGTCTTCAGGAAGGCTGTGTGGGTTTCCTGAGTTTGAGAGGGTGGCCTGTAGCATGCTACAAATTGTATAGCAGTTTTGCCTATGGTTAATTGCACCTGGATGGTTTCCGATGCTTCGATGTAGCCACCAACCTGGAGGTGTGGGTATCCTTGATGAATATGGATACACCCTCCTTTTGTGGTGTGGTCCGGGTTTTGGGGCCGGAACGCATGATATGAGATGAAACCTGATAGTGCCGGGGTGCTCTCAGGAGCCTTGAACCAGGTTTCAGTCACAGCACAGACATTGATGTTCTCCATACTGAGAAGGGCCTCGAGTGCGTGCATTTTGAGATTTAGACTTCTGGCATTGAGCAGCATTACCCTTAGTTTCTTCACGTTGTTGTTTTCTAGGGTGGTAGGTTTAGAATTTGAGCCTTGCCTAAAAAAGGCACTATGGTGGTGGCAAGAGCCTTAGCCAATATCCGGAATCCCAGGGGTGACAGGTGCAAGCCGTCCCTTGCGAAGCAGCGTGGCTTGTCGAGCATGTCATCCCAGGCAGATAGGCACTGGATCCCCTTTGAATGACACCAGAAATTAAGCCAATTGTTAAAGCTGATCATCTTGTCACTATATTGTGGCATCATTCTTAGTGAAGGAAGGATACTGCTCAGGGTCAGGGTCATACCTGCCTGGGCTACATAATCAGAGAGCTCCTCTATGTCTCTTTTCATGTAGTCCAGGGAGGTACGTCTCAGGTCGTTCACACCAGCATGGACAATGACTGTGTCATACTTGTACTTGCCGTGGAGTGACCCGAGTGCTTGTGTTATGTGGCGGATTCTAGCGCCCGATAGGCAGCTTACCGTGACCCTCTCCTTGTTCAGCCTGGTGAGTGGGACGTCAGTGTGTCTGACTATGGAGTCACCTATGACAAGTATGTTTGGTGTTGTATTTGGCCTTAAGGGCAGTGACTGTTTTGCACACTGATTTTGTTGTTTATGTGTTGTTTGTGTGGTGTATTGAGTTTGCAGTTGCTTGGGTGTCTGCTTTGGAGGCCTCTGCTGTTTAGGTAAATTTTTACTCAGAGCCTCTGAGTATGTCTTAGTGTGTTTATGTGTTTGATTCAGTGGTGTGGTTGAGTTATGTGAGACTGGTATTGTGGTGTGTGTAGTTGCCTTCTCCTCCTGCCTGGTCTTGCCAGTCCTGAGTTGAGAGAGCTCAGCCTCCAGTCTGGCTAAATAGCTGCATCTCTCACAAGTGTTAGTGTTACATGGGAGGAGGAGAGGGTTGTCCGTGTACATGAGGCAATTGTAACATTGTCTCAGAATTCCCAGATTCACCAACTGGGCAGGAGAGGACGCCAGCATCTGACCCTTCGACATGCTAGAAAGAATTATGAGTTGGTATGAGACAGAAAAGTAGTGGGCTTAGCAGGGAAGTGGGCACTCCTTTCTAGTGAGAGATTTGTGTAATATAGGAGTGCTTGACCTGCAAAGAGAATGCTTATAAGACAAGGAATATGCTTATAAGACAAGTGCTGAGCTTTTTGAGAAGAAAAAGCTATTTGGAACAAGTGCTGCACTTTTTAGTGAAGGTGTAAACTGTTTAGGTTCCTAACAGAGCAGTTCTAAGGGAAAAATTGAAGAACAGACTTTCTGGAGCCAGAAAGAGTTTAACCTTGTTTAACCGGTGCTGCCCGATGCTGCTCTAGTGGCAACTCCACGCTAAATCACGCTAAAGCACGTTAAAGCGTGCTTGATGGTTTACTTTTACCTCAACCTGGTAGTACAATCCTCAGACTCCTACTTAAAGGATTCCTGGAACTTCCTAAACCAGATTTTCACCCTCACTAAAGTCCCCAAGCACAGCGTTCTAGTCACTGTCGACATAGTGCCACTATACACTAGCATCCCCCATCAAGAAGGGTTAGGACTAGTCATGCACTACTTTTGCTCACATGCCAACATGTACCAAGAGAAAGTTCACACCCTCAAAACCCTCATTCAGCTGGTGTTGGGGGGATTTTTTTTCTCCTTCCAAGACACCATTCACCACCAGAAATGAGGTGTAGCCATGAGAGCCAAAATGGTTCATGCCTATGCCAACTTTGTCCTATGTAGTTGGGAAGCAGACACCCTTCTCAAACTCCAACACTCTCACAAGATGAGTTTATACAAATGCTATATTGATGACATCTTTTTCCTGTGGACTAGCTCCCTCCAAGACCTGCAGACCATCCTGAATGAAATGAATCACAGCATTGAATTCCTGGAGTTCACTACCTTGGGTACAGGCAATACTGTCCACTTTTTGCACATTGCCCTGACTTTTAATGGTGACACTGGAGAATTTAGCACCAACGTACACAGTAAAAAGACCTTCCGAAACAAAGTTATTTGAACTTTGCCAGCCAACATCCTTTTCACAATAAGAAAAACATAGTGAAAGGCCAGTTTGTCAGTCTAAGTTGTATCATCAGTGATGACTTGATTTTCAATGTATAATGCAAACTCCTCTCCAAAATGCCCTCGGATAAGAACTACCTGGAGAAACTAGTACCCAACTGTTTCAGTGAGGTGCATGCCAATTGTCATACCAGACACCTGCCTATTCTGAAGTAGGGGTTTGCTACAGCACCCAAGAAAGACACCATTGACCCCCCCCCGTTTCCCCTTCCCATTTTCCTGGATGCAGAAACCAGTAGGAGGACTATCACTTCCAAATGGAACATCATTCAGACTAACCCAGCCCTCATCCAAGCCCTAGAGTCCTCTCCATCCTTTTGTTATAAAAAGACAAGGACCCTCAAGGACATGTTCAAAACCACAAAGAAAATCACCAAAACACCACAGTCCGCAGAGACCGGCACCTTCCTCTGTGGATGCTGTTGCTAATACATTAACTCTAACAACCCCGCCCCATAGCCAACTGTAACCTCTCAGTTCCAAATCCAGGGGAATTTTAACTGCAAATCCACCAATGTAGTTTATCTGGCCACCTGCTCACACTGTCATTCCTTCTACATGGGTAAATCTATGTGCAAACTAAGTGACAGAATAAAAGAACACTATCAAGTGATTAGGAATGCAGGCAGTAAAAATGCCTTAGGCAAGCACAGCCTCTCCTGAGCCCATTTCAGTCTCTTTAGCTTTCTTGTACTAGAACAAGTCTTACCCTTCACTATGAGCAACAACCCATTTCTGGAAGTCAGAGAGCTAAAATGGAAAATCCAGCTTAGGGCTGAATTTCTCTGCCTGGAGGTTTGTAGTGTCAGTGGCACAACAGCTAGCACACTTCCATTTGGTGTAGAAGGCTGAGGCGTTCTATTCCCACACCAGGTAGATTGATTGCAGACACTGTTGTGTAGCATTAGGGAGTGCTGCACTCCTGAGTAAATTGTCCTTTGGATGAGACATTAAACCAATGCCCCATCTTAAGTTGGTGGTAGGTCATGGGAATGTAAAAGATCCCATGGCACATATTGAAACAAGTAAGGGAAGTTCCACAATGTCCTAGCCAAATTTCCCCTTGTAGTATAAATACCACCTCTGGTCTCCCCTGAAGAATGATTACTAACCTACTAGGACTAACCTGGTCAATAAAGGAAAAATAAAATCAATTTTCATTATAGGAGGCTCCATTAACAATGAGCTCTGCACACAATTGTGAATTGTGTTTGAGGTCACTGACATAGCTATAGAATGTGCTGCCATTGTCCTTGGCCAAGGAGGTCAAATTTGACTTTGGTAGACTTTATTTGTTTTCCAAGTTGTTTGTTTAATTTGATGATATTGTTTTTATCCTGCTGGGTGCTACTCATCCTACTTTTTGCCATGATTTTCTTCCTTCTGTTATGCAGCATATTGATGCTCTGATTCCACCCGGGTGGCTTGTTTTTTTTTTTTTTTTTTTTTTTTTGTTACTTTTCCACTTATTCATGGTGGGTACAGCTGCCTCAGTGCAGCTATTAACATGCTTGTATAGGGTTTCTGTGAGCAGTAACACCTAGGCAACAGTGTTCTCAGGGTTTATGTTGGCTTTAAGTTTTGCCAGGTTATAACTTAATAGTAGGAAGTTAGTATTAGAATAGTTCCTGAATATCCCAGGGTTAGCTGGGGTTCTATATTTTATTTTTACTTCAAAGGAAACCATTTTGTGGTCTGACCTTATGAGAGTGGATATTACACTAGGGGGTGTGCAGTGTCCTCCCGTATTATTGACAACCAGCTCCAGTATGTTTACATCTCTGGTTAGCATATTGCCAATCTGGTCCAGGGAGCTTGTATTTACCAAATCCAGGAATCTCTGTGCCTACATATTTAGTGTCATATGATTCCAAGATAATAGTGGGGTAAATAACGTCACCCATGAATATGGTATTGGGTTGGAGGGTGAATATTTCCAATAAGCTTAAATACATGCTTTTGTTTTTTGTTTCATACAGGAGGACCCATAGTTGGCAAGGAAATGGTGCTGGATTTCACCTCGTGATTTGAACATGGGGAAGCTCAGCTGCATCTTCCTGTCTGACCAGCTTTGAGGTATATTTAATATCGATGTAAACTGACACACCTCTGCTTTTAGTTCCTGTCTGTGTAGTATCTGGTCTAAATGTGTGGAAGGCATTATAGCTTTGCACTGCCAGTGTGCCCTCCATGCTTTTAAAGCATGTCTCAGTGACTGCACAGATGTTGACATTCTTTAGGATGAGGAGAGCTTGTAGGGAGTGGAGTTTGTTGTTTAGATTCCTAGCAGTAAATTCACCAGAGGCACAACAAGGAAGTTCACTCATAATAAGGTTTTATTAATATAATAGTTAAGCGCTTTCGGCAAGAACCGTGAAAACCTTCCTGAGAACAAATTCAGACAGTCATATGACCACACTTTAAATACACGCATATAAACAATTAATTTAAAAGACCATACCTCATATATAATAAAAACACTTTCAATAAATTTCATCAATATCTAGTGTACTGAAATTAAAAAGGGATGATAGATAGTTTTAACAATGGTAATTTTTATTGAAAGTGTTTTTATTATATATGAGCTACGGTCCTTTAAATTACTTGTTTATGTGCGGGTAATTAAAGTGTGGTCATATGACTCTTTGAATTTGTTCTCAGCAAGGCTTGCACTGTTCTTGCCGAAAGCGCTTAACTATTATATTAATAAAACCTTAATTTGAATGAACTTCCCTGTTGTGCCTCTGGTGAATTTAAGCTGGTGTTTTTTTAGATTCCTAGCAGTGGCAGTAACACCTTTAGATTTTCTTGGTTTTGATTTGCTATGTTGGACATACTTTCAATATGACATTGCCTAAAATAGGCACAATGGAGGAGGGCCATGTTTTAGCTAATAGCAAAACCATAGGTGATAGAGGAGCATACCATCCCTGGGAAGACAACGTGGTCTATTGACCATCTCCTTCTTTGCTGATGAATATTGCACCCCCTTAGAAAGATGCCAGAGACTAAGCTAATTATTAAAGTCACTCATCTTTTGTTCATATTGTGGCATCATCCTTGTAGTAGGTAAAATGCTGATCAATCCTAGGCTCATATCAGCCTGGGACACATATTCAGAGAACTCCATGATATTTCTCTTCATATAGTCTATGGAGGTATGTCTCAGGTCATTTGCATCCACATGGACTATGACTGAGTCATATAGGTACTTGTGGCCAATGACCAAACTGTGTCTCTTGTGAGTCACACAGAATTTAGAACAGATCAATTAAGGTTAATTAACTGTGAACTGAGGGTGGAGCTAGGAACTAAACCTTAGGTTTATGGGGTAAACTAAAACATTTCAATGCTGTATTGGAAAAGCCCACTCAGACTCTGCCATAGACTGTTGTGAGGGAAAGGTTAATTTGCTTTCCTTTCTTGTCATTTCGATTACTTCATTGCCTTCTATTTTTTTATATCGTGGTGTATTTTCCTTACATTGTGTTTTAATTGTATTCTGCTTTCACTTACATAGTTAAACTGAGAAAGAGATCAGAGCTGTGTCTCTTGTGAGTCAGACAGAAATTAAAATTTTCTCCATCCATTCACCCTGATGCTGTTATGTTTTTAAACTCAACTGTCTCCCTAGTTGCTTGCTCCTTATGTAACTCTGACCACGTATTTCCTTTCCTCTCCTCTCCTCTTTTATTGGAAATTGTCAGTAAGCACAAAATTATCATTTTATAAAGTCACTCCCCTTCAGTTATTTAAATGTATTGGTCATCCCACTGTATTCCATAGAGTCAGAATATTAAGTGCCCATCCCTTTCCAATCTCTCTAGCACTTTCAAAATTAGTGGTTCCCTCATAAATTGCTAATGACTGAGTTGCCCCTTCTTTCATACCTAACTGTCTAGTGCACACTACAACTCTTAGGATATTGACCATTTTTTCCATCTTATGTTTAAAATCTGTAACATCTAGTCCAAGAACAGCAATTACAGGACAGCCCACATTCTACCTCTCAGTGGTCATCTTGAGATTAGTGCTTTTGCTTTGTTCCTGGTGAGAGAACGAGAACAGGGACATTATTTCCTAGACTGCTGATCACCAGAAAGCCTGATAATTCTTTTATAGGTGTCAGCTTGGAATTTGTACTTAACATTGTGATTCTAGTAGGAGAAGGACAGGGGAGCCCGCAGGATTTTTTGAAGGGGGAGGTGCAAACCCAGAACCCTTCCCATAACCCCCCCCCCGACGCAGCCATTCCAGTGCCCCATTACTTGGCTATTTCTCCACAGTTGCCACAAATACTGCTCAACACTTTCAGTGTTTTATGCTTTACTTCTGCAAAGATTACAGATATTTGGATTTAATTTACAACTTTTATTTCAAATTTTATAGCACAAACACTGATAGACATTTGCTAAACAAAACAATAGTCTTACAAATAAAACAGACTTCGCATTAAAGCTTTTCTACCTTTGAAACTCACATTCACTGAAATAACATTGAAACCCACATTCAAAGAAAATGCATCTGGACAATTGCAAGTTAAGTTTAACTTTGGGCTGTTTTCAAACCATAGGTCCCTTGCACAGATTTTTAGGGCCAAGCAAAAATTATTTGATTCACCTTTCTGATTGTATTAATTATAATATATAACTGAATTATATCCTTTGTGTAATATAGCACCACCGGTTAGAGTATTTTTAAATTAATAGTTTTAAACATTTTTCCAGTAAGCAATGAAACAAAACATATGAACCAATAATGAAAAACTGCCCAATTCAGAACACTTCAGCCATAAAAGGCCACTCAAACCTCTGTCATTTCAACCCACCAATAAGAGTCAATATACACAATCTCTGCAGAAGTAAAATTCATCTGAATAATTCCACATTAAAGATATCTGAAACTAATGAAGAGGCTGTTGCTAGAAAACAACTTTATATCTCAGTGTTTCATCTACAAATTCAGTGCCTGCTGCCCTCATATAATAAATTGCCTATGTTACATTAAAAAAGATGGTAAGCTGGTATATTGCAATAGAGAATGAGTGGCAAGCTGAAAAACAGGTTTATAGTTACTGGGCATCTCATCCAAAGGAGGACATCCTCAGGACTGCTGCACCCCAGCCCCCTAAAACACAAATCTACATGCTGCGGGAGTAGAACCTGCAGCCCTCTACATCACATTGCATGCTACCTGCTGTGCTACTAACACTGTTTTAACATCGTATACCACAATAGAGATATCATTTGCTAAACAAAACAGTTGCACATTTTAGGCAGATTTAGAGACTTAACATGACCAGCGGTAAAATTCTCGTCCCTTAAAACTCACAATTCCTTGAAAATGCACTTGACAAAAATTCCATCTGCTAAATAAAAAAAATTCCATCTGCTAACTCTAACTAAGGCATTTCACTCTTTCACACATACACATACATCTCAACCTCTTAGTGCAAGAAATCTGGACAATCCTAAAATAAATAGGAAAAGATTGTAAATATTGATCTCATGAACCTAGAAAATTGCTAGAATAACAGGATTTGTGTTAGTGTGCCTTTTTCTAAAGGGTATGATGTCTAAAACTCAAATGTCTGTTATTATTTAGCAACCTCAATCCTTTTTAGAAGGAATACCTGGACAGCTGAAGCATATGTTACCTCCCTCTTATGCGTACACACACACACACACACACACACACACACACACACACACACACACACACACACACACACACGCACAACAATTTCAAGGACAAGCAGCACAAGCATATTAAATTGCTTAATTAATGTCTGTGCATTGAACACTTAACTAAATTCTATTACTGGACACAGCAAATGTAATCATCCATGAACTGACGTGAAGAAGCAATTTCAAATAGCATCTGCACAACCGGTCTCTTATTTGATACAACAAATGTAATCGTCCATGAATTGATGTGAAGAAGCAAAAGCAATTTCAAATAGTGTGAGCTGACAAGAAGAACAGGATGTCTGCAAGCACTGATGTGATGCGACCAGACCAGCAAGCTACTGGACCATTCTTAAAGAAGAACGCCCTTAAAAAGCTTTTTTTTTTTTTTTTTTGTAATTAGAAAATTAGTCTCCTGGCTAGCCTGTTCCAGAGGGCTGCAAGTGCACCCCCTTGCACCTGCCTAGTGAAGCCCTTGGAGAAGGAGCAGAGAGCATAGTTTCCTGACTCTTTCTCATTGGGCAGAGAGTATGGGTGGGACCTTCTTTTTTGGTCTGGTTGCTATTCAAGGCATCTATCAGGAAAATTCTACAACAAGCCTACACACCCCTGCCTCATCTGAAACAAGAATGTTTATCAAAAAAGAGCCTGTGGCCTGCTTTTCCTCTTGTGATTGGTGTTGCTGTTTTGCTTTTAGGGTAAGAAGAAGCAAAGTGGCATTGTATCCCAGCAGCATGAAGCTGTGGTGAAGCCAGCATTAGTAGCAGCCAGGTACTAGCCAGTCAAGCAAATCCCCTCTTTTCATCATTCTTGACAAAGCTAATTATTTTCAATAAGTGCTGCTTGATTGGCTGCTGCGTCACTTAACTTCAGAATATCTTTCTAAATAATTCATTCAGAAATCCTAAGGGTCTGCTTTAGTAGTTTCCCCTCAAGTGTTTGCCAGTGCCTTGAACAGATGCAGGCACCTTGAGATTAAATTTTTACTGTGAAAGCACCCTTGACGTTTCACTGATACTGAGTTGTACACAAGGCAACTAGTTTGCAGTGACAAGCACTAGCCCCAGAGCTGAAAACCAGATAATCCTGGAAGTGCTTTATAGTCTCACTGCAACTGTCTAGTCAATAAAATAGGGGCTGATCCCTGGGCATGAGGGGGTGATCCCTGGGCATGAACGTTTCTATTATCTCCATTACCGGCTTGGTAGATTTGGGAATCCTATCACAATGTAAAAATTGTCTCCTGTTTACTTACAACCAACTAATTCTCAAATAAACTAGTTACGTTCTGAGAGAGATGCATTTACTCAATGTCACGGGAGGCAAAGCGTCCAACTAATTCTCAAACAAACTAGTTAAGTTGTGAGAGAGATGCATTGACTCAGTGTCACAGGAGGCAAATCTCCCAACTAATTCTCAAACAAACTAGTTAAATTGTGAGAGAGATGCATTTACTCAATGTCACGGGAGGCAAAGCCCCCAAATAAAAGCATTATGAATGTCAATGAGGTCATCATTATTACACACGCTGAAACCAACATACACACTACAAAGCAGACTTGCAGACCCACATATATAGTGCAGAGTCGATTATCCAAATTGTCAATTATCCAAATGCAGCCTTCCAAAGTTTTCAGGTAGGAAAAATCATAAAGTCTGAATATGTAAACATTATTCGTATTCACTTCTGTGTGTTTTATGAGCTTATAGCCCACTTGTGTGTGGAAATATTCTTTATTATCCACTGAAATCACTAAATGGTTGAAAAGTGTATTCCCTGCATGCAGGAAAACAAGATGTTAGAAGTTTTTTATCCAGTTTAATTATATGTTTGATTATCCAAATAGTTTGATTATCTGAATTACCCTAGGTCTCCATTAGTTTGTATAATCGGCTCTCTACTGTACTGAGGCACTTAATCTTCCCAAACTCCAATGTCAACAGCCCTAAATGCATTCTTTCAAAATGACACCCACATCAACATGAACAGCCACATTTGAGGAAGCCTCTACTTCGTAGCCCATAAGCAAGCCACCACACAATTCACCACAATATAGAAACTAGAGATGGCATTGAAGTTAAGCAAATTGCACTAAAGCAATTTAAGAAAAACAAACTAACTTTTCCCCTGACAGCAGTCTACAGTAGAGTCTGAGCTGCTTTTCCAGTAAAGCCTTTAAATGTTTTATTTTACCCCTTAAAAATCTCCTCCCTCAGTTCACAGGTAATTAACCTTAACTGACCTGTTCTCGTTTCTGTGTGACTTACAAAAGATACAGCTCTAGTATCTTCTTCTAGTTTAAATATGCAATTGAAAGCAAAATACAATTAAAACACAGTTTGATGACAATTCACCACAATATACAGAATGATAGAGGACAATGAAGCAATACAAAAGACAAGAAAGCAATATATATAAAATAAATTAACCTTTCCCCACAGCAGTCTATGGCAGAGTCTCGGTGAGCTTTTCCAGTAAAGCCTTGAATTTCACTTCGCAAATACAAGATTTAATCCCTAGATCTTCCCTCACTTCACAAGTAATTAACCTTAATTGACCTTTTGTAATTTCTGTGTGACTCACCAGAGAACTGTCTCTGTTTTTTTTTCCTAGTTTAGATATGCAATTGAAATTAGAATACAATTAAAACACAGTGTAAAGAAAATGCACCACAACATACAAAACTGAAGGCAATGAAGTAACACAAATAACAACAAAGCAATATAAGAAAAACAAGCTAACCTTTCTCCACAGCAGTCTATGGCAGAGTCTGAGTGAGACGTTGCCTCACCTTTCTCTTACGCTAACTCTAACCTGAAAACACTTATACATATTACCACCCCTAATGCTGAAACTGTCTTGCTGAAACAGCTCTTTTTCCTCCATCAACAAACCGTCCCTCTCATTCCCTTTGTCCACTAGAAAGGAGGCGCAAGTTGGCTGTGGAGCATATTCCATACTACAGGCAGATGGATTTTTAAATCCTACCTCCACCTCATGCCAGTTCAAGGTTCACTTTTATTACCTGGTCATATGAGATTAACTTCAGGCCCTCCATGGTAATGTATATATCTTTATATCTTTGGGTCCCAGTGCAATGGGCCACTATGAAGCCATATCTCGACTAGGCAATAGTACATCATTTCCTCCATGACACACTATTTCATCTTGTCCTGCACTCCACTTTGTTTTTCAGCAATATGTTCAGCACGGTGGCTACAGCCAACCCTGGCACAGAATAGCCATCTCTCCACCCACAGATACATGAGCGAGCTCAACATCTTCAATCATTTCACTTTCAATTAAAGAAAAATTATAGCAGTAGGACAGCATTTTTGCTTATATATCTGTATTTTTCAGTTTTTGGTGTTGCCACCGAAATGGCTACCCTTGTATATATTTTAGGAAACAGAAAGAATATCATTAGATAAACCAACTTAAATAACAAGAGTGTGGAGTCTTACTTCTTTTCTAAATGTGTTTTTCTCTTCTTGGAATCACCTCCAGAATATTTAATTAGCATGTACATTTTTTAGGTTGCATTGCCCAGAAAATATTATACATGTTGGTGAAACGCTGCACTACTGATATGTTTCCTAATATTTACTTATTGACATATCAGAACTCATATTATATACTTTGCTGTGCATTAAAATTGAAGAGTTTCACAGAAGTGTTTCTTAAGTAACAAGCACCGAATTGAAAAATGTAGCTTAGTACCGATAAACGTACTAAATTTACCAGCAAAAGCACAAAACTGGCTCTAGGAAACCAAAATGAGGCACTGATTTATTCTACCTGAAGAACTCTGTTATGAAAGTTTGTGCACATTTTTCTTTGTTTTGTTTTAATGTTTTTGAATAAATCCAAAGTTCATTTTTGTTTTTCTTGAGGCAGCTGAGTCTTTTTTTCTTAAATGACTACCAGGATAATTTCACACCAGATATTCCACACAATGTAAGAGTTGTAACCCTGAATAATCAGTTAGTTAAAATGGTAAGAAAACAATAATAATAAATTAGTTAAAGATGGAAAGACAAACACTTATACATTTAGATATACTACAAAACTTATAATTATCATACGCAAGCACTAAATATAAAATTCAAATTGCAAAAACTACTGATGATCATTTTGTAAGTGCAATAGTCACTTAGGGATGAGCATGGAACACATATTACCATACACCCAGCAGCTGTAATGCAGTCTTCTTTCAGCATATGCATTACAAAACTGATCGACATATGGTCATATATGGTCCTTGCACACTGCCTTATTGCATAAACTAGGATATCAAGATTCCTCTGTTCAACTCTCTCTCTCTCTCTCTATATATATATATATATATATATATATATATATATATATATAATGTGTGTGTGTGTGTGTGTGTGTGTGTGTGTGTGTGTGTGTTTGTTTGTGTATATAGTTTCATGGGACCAGACAACATAATGGCCTGCATTCTCATCAGTGCCAAGAATGTACTGTCTGAGCCTCTACTAAAATTGTTTAGCCATAGCCTATCAAAATGGTTTACTCCTGATACCTGGAAAACAGCCACCTTGACCCCACTTTACAAGGTGGCCTCTCTACAGACTCAGGCAGGTATACACAAGCCTCACCAGCCTTATATGCAAACCATTGCAACACTCATTTATGCAGATGTACACAGCTTGACAGATCTAAATCCCAATCAGTTTGGTTTTGTGAAGCGCAGGCCCTGTCTCCTGGACCTAGTGGGATTCTTTAAAAAAGGGTATATGGGATGTGGGTAGTAGTCATTCTATGCACACTGTAGATCTCCACCTAGCCAAGGATTTTTTACATTATCCCTATGCTGGTATTATTGAAAAATTAGACAAGCTTAATGTAAACCCTTACAACATCTGTTGGATTGTGAACTGGCTAACAGACATAAAGCTCTGAAATTACTTGGTTCCTTCTGTGACTCCCGTGCACTCATCCAGTAATCAAGGAGTCTCAGTACTAACCACTAACACCCGTGAGGGACATCCACATTGGGAAGGATAACAAATGCACACACAGTAAAGTACAATTTCCCTTAAGAACACACAGAGATCACAGTCAGTCTGGGGTTGGTTTCTCCCTTTCTCTCCAGTTCCCCAATAAGACTCCCCACTGGCACAGCTATAGGATACAGATCTCAGTCAAGTAGTCAAGCCAAAACCTCCAGTGCTCTCTCTGTCCTACCAGTGCTTCGTCTCCCTGCCCAAGAAGCTGACACATGCACACTTTGAGATTTGGTTTATATACAAATATACAGACACTCCTGGAGAAGGCTGGCACAGGTTCTCCAGCTGGGTCTATATTAAATCAACGAATGCTTAAAATAGCAAACACTGATTTATCAACCCTTTAAAACTGAAAACTGAAAATCCTGAAAACACGGAACAGTGATTTTTTTTTCCCAGGGACAAAATGCTGTTCCACAAAAAAAAAAAAAAAAAAAAGTGACTTTGTACAGTATCACCAAATACATGCAAGTACTCTAGAGCTTAAATTATCTCTACACAAAACCGTCACAGTTGAAAGGTTTAAAAATATTAAATAATAAATAATAAAAACACAAGACAACTCTTCTCAATTTAATACAGTGCTAGTCAAGAGTTCAGAAATCACAGGAAAATGTTTAAAATAATACTGTAGAATAGTCTGACATAAATATAGAAAACAGACTAAATCTGACTAAATTCCTGTCTAACTAAGAGCAATCACAGTTCTAAATAAACTTAGATGTAGAGCAAAGGCAGAGTACTGTTGAGGAGATGTCCTTTAGACAAAATCCAAAATATCCAAAATGCTCTGATTCTCTCTGAGAATAATACATCACTGCTGACTCATTTTAGATTGCATCATTCTTCTCTGGTTCCCAGGCTAACAGAAAATCAGAGTTTTAACATTTCTTTGATCTTGTACCTGGCCAGGAAACTACATCAATAAAATACATTATATATGTAAAATCTAGCAATTAACTCTGGTATCAAAACAATAGAAGGGATTCCTCAGTCCAGCCATTATGTCTCCGTGCTATGAGATCAAACAGTCATACAATTCTTGACTTATCAGTTTTCTTCCAGCAGAGTGCACTGTGGTTACATTTTTGAAGTTCAACAAATTAACACAGTTTTCTTACATTTAAGAGGACAACCCTTTGGATTATATTCATATTTTCAAAATTCTATCTAGCCAGCCTGGCAGTCATCACATATCTTCACACCTTCTCTTAATATACATTTGTAACTAGCAGGGTGCTACAGGGATCAGTCCTGGGCCATCTGCGGTTTATTAGATGGAGTGGTAGCATTGTTGCCTCGCAGCAAGAGGTTCTCTGGTTTGTTTTTTGGCTGGAGTGCCTTCTGTGTGAAGTCTGCATGTCCTCCCTGCATTCATGTGGGTTTCCTCCAGCAGCTCTGGTTTCCTCCCACGTTACAAAGACATGCATCTGGAGCACTTCTCCCTGGGCCTCTGCTGAAAATTGGCTTCGTTCAAAGCTGGACTTTCCCAGTTAACAAATGTTTATTTTGCAGATATCCAAGCCAACATGCCACAAGAGTGGTTGACCATGTTTGCTGATGGCTGCAAACTGGACACTGTTATCAACTCATTCACTGATACAAAGCAGTTCTAGCAAGGGCTAAAATATGCACATACATGGCATGTCAAAAATGGTCACAAAATAAATGAAAAAAGTGCAGCATAGCAGTATTTGGTAGAAAGATTATTCCTGCCTCATGTGCTATAAATGATACTCTTCTTAAGACAGACAGAATGATAAAAGACCTAGATACTTATGAGGATAGCTTTCCCTCATTCAACATTATGTTTCGAGAACAGAAAATAAATCTTTCTCCTGGCCCAGTTAATTTCCAAGGGAATATTTTCCAGGTCCAAAGAAGTCATCCTATGACTGTACTCTTTCCTTACCAGACCCATCACTGAATACATTACCCCTTTGGTATGAGCAAGTCCAAGCACATCACTTAGCTAGAAAGGTCCTGAGATTTCTAACCAAGAAAATTAAAGGGTTGAAATCCTTCAATTTCTGCAATCGGTTAGTATGACTCTTCTTAAACTTACTATCCTACAGGTTGCTTTGAGGTCATCTGTATCTTGCTTTTGAGACATGAAAGACCCAATTGCATTTTTCCTCCTGTTTCTGTACAAAATCAATGGCTCTACAAACACCTGTAGTAAGGACTTAAATCTGCACTATCAAGTAAACAATACTCACTGCAAGGTAGGTTTCTAAATCAACATATTCCTAGCCTAAGGAATAAATCACCACTACAGGTCAAAGAATGCACTACTCTGGCCAAATTTAAGTTGAGTGTTAATAGCTGGATGAATTGTCATAAATTTACATCAGGATTATCATTTGCAGCCCTGCTCAATTTGGGAGGTGAGGACTAATGAAAAGGGTGGGAATACTTTTTTCAATCTGTCTGATTAAAGCTGTATGTGGCTAGGCATCTAATGGTCTCCATGATCTCTTGCCTACTGTGTTCCCATTTATGCATATGGGGTTGTGGTGGTACATCAACAGTGACAATAATCTACAGCCAGTGTTGACTCTGCTGCGTAGTAAGCATATACAGCTATATGTGTATATATACAGTGTCTATAGCACAATGGATACTGTATTTGCCTTTGTTGATGGAAGATCAGAAGGCTGTGGACATTGCTCTCAGTTTAAGTGACTGGATTAATTTCAAATTCTTGTCACTGCAGTGCAGCATTAGGGGGTACTGTACTCCTGAGTACAGTGACCTTAGGATGGGATGATAATCCAAATTCCATCAGCAAGAGCTGATAGTAGCTCAGGGGGATGTAATAGTTCTCATGACACTTATAACAAAACCAAAAAAAAACAGTAACTGGAGTAGTAAGAATACTTACTTGACTCTGCCCTGAAAGAGGTGGATCTTTACCTATATCTATATCTATATATCGATATCGATTGATATCTATATTGATATTGATATCTATATCTATACCCATATCTATAGCTGTCTAAATCAATATATCAATATCAATATTGATATCTATATTGATATTGATATCTATAGCTATACCCATATCTATAGCTGTCTATATCTATATATTGATATCGATATTGATATCTATATTGATATCTATACCCATATCTATAGCTGTCTATATCTATATATCAATATCGATATTGATATCTATATTGATATTGATATCTATATCTATACCCATATCTATAGCTGTCTATATCTATATATCGATATCGATATTGATATCTATATTGATATTGATATCTATACCCATATCTATAGCTGTCTATATCTATATATCGATATCGATATTGATATCTATATTGATATTGATATCTATATCTATACCCATATTGATAGCTGTCTAAATCTATATATTGATATCTATCTATATTGATATCTATATTGATATTGATATATATATCTATACCCATATCTATAGCTGTCTATATCTATATCTGAGTTCCGTTGGTTTGGTTAACATCTGTTTAATCAACTGTACTTGGTTGATTATACAGATAGTTGACAAGTCTGTGGGACTGACAATCCCTGGGTAAGAAACTATTCCCTTTACCTGGGGATTGCTTGATCTCAGAGTTAATATTTATAATTATCTGGGGTGCAGGTAGGCTTGACCCCCTGTGAAAAACAATGTTTTAAAGTTGCTTGCACCGAGGTTCTTCCTCACAGGAAGTGTACTAGGAAGATGAGGTTTCAATTTTCGACGTAGAGTGGTTTGCCCTCAGGATGTCAACATGAGTGTTAGTCGACCAGCTGAAGGGTAAATGCTATTCCTGTACCTAGCTCTGTACCTTATATGTCTCTGTACATATCTCTTCACCTATCTCTACATCTATCTCATTACCTATCTCTACATCTATCTTGTTAACTATCTCAACATTTATATCTATATATCTACATGTTGTGACAGTCAAACTGTATAAAGTAACATGCATATCAAAGGATAAGTGCATAAGTGCACTAGAAGGTGCTCATTATGTATTTATATATATATATATATATATATATATATATATATATATATGGGTCACTGTGTTAATGTCGAAACACGGTTTATCGAAACCATGTTTCAGTGGACACAATTTAGCGAAAGTGCATTTTATCGAAAATGTACTTTCGCTAAATGGGGAGTGAGTAGTTAAAGTAAGCAAGTAGTTTGCATGCACCATTAGTTGTAAATCAACGTATAGTGTTGATTTACAACTAAGGAAGCTATTGTTCACATTGTGGTACAGTGGGGATAAGGGAATATTCCCTTTTCTCCACTGTAGTGCGATTTCGGAGTGAGATAATGAAGTAAAGGGGGTGTGGCGGGTGCAGACCCCTGCATAACACTGTTTCATGTCTTTTCTTTTTTTTTACGTTTTATTTTTGGTGTTGATTTCTTTAGTGAAAGTGCATATTGTCGATAGCATGCAATTTCGAAAATATGCACTTTCTCTAAAGTGTATTACTGGAAGCAAAATTCGAAGGATTGTGTTTTCGATAATGCAACAGTGACCCCGCATAGATATATATATATATATATATATATATATATATATATATATATATATATATATATATATATAGATAGATATAGATATACATACACATACACACACACACACACACACACACACACACACACACACACACACACACACACACACACACACACACACACACACACGCATGCACATACATGCATATATGGAATACATGCATTTGGTCAAGCGACCAAATGCCGAATGACCATTTTTCCGAATCTTAATGTGGAAACTCGCAGGCGTGAATGCTCATAATATCATGCGCAACTTCAAATTTGAAATTCCCAGTCGCACAACTGCTGCAACAAGTGCTACCATGGGTCGAGAGGGGGGAATATTAGCCTGGCTGGCGTTCTGTATTTTTGAGGTTGGCATCTGAAAATTTAACATATACAAAACTGTGGTCACTGCTTTCAGCGTTTGTAGTGTTGGTACTCTGCCGTTTGAATTAATGCATATATTCCTGCATATAGATATATATATATATATATACATATATATATATATATATATATATATATATATATATATATATATATATATATATTTGGGTCTACTTTTATGAGTCAAAGTTACATTACTTTGACTAACAAAAGTACGACCTGACTGCTACTAAAGTGCACTTCAGCAAAAGTGCACTTTCGTGAAAACCGATTCAACAAATCGGAATAAATAGCAAACAAAAACATTGTTTTGTAGGGGGTCAAGCCCCCCCTGCACCCACCATGTGGGGGACTGTGCACCCCATACCTCTGTTCCTTAAATATACTTACTCTGAGATCGCACTACAGTTTGAAATAGGATATATTTCCTTATCCCCACTGTACCGTGCTTCGATGAATCAGCTTTCGCAAAAGTACACTTTTACTGAAGTACACTTTAGCTGACGTGGTGCCGTGCTTTTCTTGTTAGAAATAAGGTAGACCCATCTATTTATATCTATATATCTATAATCTTTATATATCTTTTTATCTATCTATCTATCTATCTATCTATCTATCTATCTATCTATCTATCAGTCTATCCATCTATCTATCTATTGAGAGAGATCTCTTCCTTTCTCGATTTATCTATCTCTCTCTCTCTCTCTCTCTCTATATATATATATATATATATATATATATATATATATATATATATATATATATATGTATGTATATATATATATATATATATATATATATATATCTATATATCTATAGATATATATATATATATATATATATATATATATATATACATATATTAAATCCCAATCTTCCAATATTGTGTACTCTTGCATGTGGTATATTGGAAATTAGCAGGGTGGGGGGGTCTAGATGGGGGAAGGGACTGCAAATATTCAGTTAAATGTAGATTTTGCACTGTTTTCATGTCACTCCATCTTTTAATGTATTTGACTTTGAAAGATAGAAGCGCAATTTGATGCCTATATATATATATATATATATATATCTATATATATATATATATATATATATATATATATATATATATATATGTAGATAGATGGATAGCATTTAAAAGAGTATAAATTGCCTTGTACATTATGAGAAATCAGTGACTGATTCATTCCTTTACTTAGGCACA
Source organism: Protopterus annectens (assembly GCF_019279795.1). NCBI lineage: Eukaryota > Metazoa > Chordata > Ceratodontiformes > Protopteridae > Protopterus > Protopterus annectens. The sequence continues at coordinate 1,527,575,133 of NC_056745.1, read as the reverse complement.
CTAACCCCATTGTCTCACAACACAATGAAAGGAGGATCTGTCTGTACACTGTACAACAGCCCCTAACTCTGTCTGCAGCTCATCAAGAGACAGGCATGTTTAAATTTAAACAGCTGTGTTTTTGCAAGCAATCTACTTTTGCTGTAGTGATGCCATAAAAAATAGAGGTATGCCTTAATGGGGTCTTTAGCATCAATATAAGTTCTCATGGCACTTATAACAAAAACAAAAAAAAACAGTAACTGGAGTAGTAAGAATACCTACTTGACTCTGCCCTGACAGAGGTGGATCTTTACCTATATCTATATATCGATATTGATATCTATATTGATATTGATATCTATATCTATACCCATATCTATAGCTGTCTATATCTATGTATTGATATCGATATTGATATCTTTATTGATATTGATATCTATATCTATACCCTTATCTATAGCTGTCTATATCTATATATAGATATCGATATTGATATCTATGTCTATATCTATACCCATATCTATAGCTGTCTATATCTATATATCGATATCGATATTGATATCTATATTGATATCGATGCCTATATCTATACCCATATCTATAGCTGTCTATATCTATATCTGAGTTCCGTTGGTTTGGTTAACATCTGTTTAATCAACTGTACTTGGTCGATTATACAGATAGTTGACAAGTGTGGGGGATCGACAATACCTGAGTAAGAAACTATTCCTTTTACCTGGGGATTGCATGATCTCAGAGTTAATATTTATAATTATCTGGGGTGCAGGCAGGCTAGACCCCCTGTGAAAACAATGTTTTAAAGTTGCTTGCACCGAGGTTCTTCCTCACAGGATGTATACTAGGAAGATGAGGTTTCAATTTTCGATGTAGAGTGGTTTGCCCTCAGGATGTCAACATGAGTGTTAGTCGACCAGCTGAAGGGTAAATGCTATCCCTGTACCTAGCTCTGTACCTTATATGTCTCTGTACATATCTCTTCACCTATCTCTACATCTGTCTCATTACCTATCTCTACATCTATCTTGTTACTATCTCAACATTTATATCTGTATATCTACATGTTGTGACAGTCAAACTGTATAAAGTAACATGCATATCAAAGGATAAGTGCATAAGTGCACTAGAAGGTGCTCATTATGTATTTATATATATATATATATATATATATATATATATATATATATATATATATATATATATATGGGTCACTGTCTTAATGTCAAAACACGGTTCGAAACCGTGTTTCAGCAGACACAATTTAGCGAAAGTGCATTTTATCGAAAATGCACTTTCGCTAAATGGGGAGTGCATGCACCATTAGTTGTAAATCAATGTATAGTGTTGATTTACAACTAAGGAAGCTAGTGTTGACATTGTGGTACAGTGGGGATAAGGGAATATTCCCTTTTCCCCTCTGTAGTGCAATCTCGGAGTGAGAATAATAAAGTAAACGGGGTGGGGGGGTGCAGCCCCCCTTCATAACACTGTTTTATGTGTTTTCTTTTTGTTTTACGTTTTATTTTTGGTGTTGATTTCTTTAGTGAAAGTGCATATTGTCGATAGAATGCAATTTCGAAAATATGCACTTTTGCTAAAGTGTATTACCGGAAGCACAATTCGATGGATTGTGTTTTCAGTAATACAACAGTGACCCACATAAAGATATATATATATATATATATATATATATATATATATATATATATATATATATATATATATATATATATAGATATATGTATACCTATTATATATGTATATATATATATATATATATATATATATATATATATATATATATATATATATATACATGCACACACACACACACACACACACACATACATGCATATATGGAATACATGCATTTGGTCAAGCGAACAAATGCCGAATGACCGTTTTTTCAAATCTTAATGTGGAAACTCGCAGGCGCAAATGCTCATAATATCGTGCACAACTTCGAATTTGAAATTCCCAGTCACACAACTGCGGCAACAAGTGCTATCATGGGTTGAGAGGGGGGAATATTAGCCTGGCTGGCATTCTGTATTTTCGAGTTCGGCATCTGAAAATTCAACATATACAAAACTGCAGTCACTGCTTTTTGCGTTTGTAGCGTCGGTACTCTGCCATTCGACCTAATGCATGTATTCCTGCATATATATATATATATATATATACATATATATATATATATATATATATATATATATATATATATATATATATATGTGTGTGTGTGTGTGTGTGTGTATATATTTGGGTCAACTTTTGTTAGTCAAAGTTACATTACTTCCACTAACAAAAGTACGACCTGACTGCTACTAAAGTGCACTTCAGCAAAAGTGCACTTTTTTGAAAACTGATTCACCGGATCGGCAAAATAAATAGATAGCAAACAAAAACATTGTTTTGTAGGGGGTCAAGCACCCCTGCAGCCACCATGTGGGGGGTTGTGCACCGCATAACTTTGTTCCTTAAAAATATTTAGTCCGAGATTGCACTACAGTGTGAAATAGGAAATATTTCCTTATCTCCACTGTACCGTGCTTCAATGAATCAGCTTTCGCGAAAGTGCACTTTTGCTGAAGTACACTTTAGCAGAAGTAGCGCCGTGCTTTTCTTATTTCTAAATAATGCAGACCCATATATTTATATCTATAATCTCTATCTATCTATCTATCTATCTATCTATCTATCTATCTATCTATCTATCTATCTATCTGTCTATCCATCTATCTATCTATAGAGAGAGATCTCTCTCTCTTTCTCTCTCTCTCTCTCTCTTCATAGGTTCACAGGTTCATAGGTAGATACTAGGCTTTCTGCCCTAGGGCATTTATAAGCCTAGCCAGAGTGTATTTGGCTTCCACCTCCCTATTAGATTAGCCTACTGTGCCTCTGTAAAGTAGGTCACAGAAGGTACCCTTTTAAGATTAGTTTACTGTGCCTCTGTCTAGCAGGGGCACAGGAGAGATCCCAGGGGTGAATTTGTGATTTCCCATCCACGCGTCCAAATTTCACTTGAAGAGGGTCAGTGAGGGCCTATGTCTAACATGAATTGGGATTCTATTCCAGAGTGAGGAGAGCCTTTGGGAAATGAATCTGTCCCTCCAGCATGTCCTATTTATTTTTGTGCTGAGGTTTAGGTCCCTGGAGCATGTAGCTTTAAGGGACTTGGATTTTTTGAAGTGGAGCATGTCCATTAATTCTGGGTTTGACATGGCTTTGTACGTCAGGCATAGATCACCTCTGAGTAGGCGGTAAGCAACTGAGTAGAGCTGGAGTTTCTTTAGTCGAGCTGCATAGGACATCTGTTTGTAGCCCATGTAGCCCATGATCCTCTTGGTGAGGTACTTCTGGGGTCTCTCCAGTTGCTGCAGGTGTCGGGTAAGGTACATCCCAAAAGGGGCATTGTATTCAATTATGGGCCTGATGAGTGACGAGTAGAGGGGCACAATGACCTCTCTTGATCTAGATGCAAACCCTTTCATGATAAGGTGGGCTATATAAAAGTCTTTCTAACCACTTTGGCAACGTGATTATCAAAGGAGAGATTACTATCTACGTTGGTCCCCAAATCTCTAATTACTTCTTCCGTACTTAATGGATTACCACCTATGTGGTAATTTGTGGGCACCTTGTTTTTCCCAAAGGGGATGACTATGCACTTTTTAGCATTTAGCTTGAGGCCGTGGCTCTGACACCAAGCATCTGTCTCTGTGAGACCCTTTTGGAGCATGCTTGTGTCAGCTGGAGATTCGATTATGGCCCCCAGTTTGCAGTCATCTGCGAACTTTGTCAGCCATAATCCCCCCGTGTTAGCCTGAACCTCAGAGAAGTATATACCGAATAAGAGAGGTCCCAGAACTGAGCCCTGTGAGATGCCACTTGTAACTGGTTTGGATTCGGACATGGCACCTGCAGTTCTGACCATGTAAGTTCTATCTCTGAGTCAGTTTGCACCCCATCTTGTGATATAGGGGTTGATATTTAAGCTGGTAAGCTTATTTATGATGCCTAAGTGGGGTTTTGTGTCAAAGGCTTTTGCGAGGTCCAGGTAGGCTGTGTGGACTACCTTGCCCTCATCTATGGCTTTGGTAACTGTTTCAAAGAAATCAACTAGGTTTAAGAGGCAAGATCTGCCCTTAACAAAGCCGAATTGGGTAGGGTCCAGTTTCTGGAGGCTCCCAATGTCTTTGTTTATGAGTTCCATGATAATACACTCCATAGCTTTACAGACCAGACTAGTCAGGCTTATGGGGCGATAGTTTCCAGGGTCCATTGTGGTACCACCTTTGTGGAGTGAGACCACTGTAGCTGTATGCCATTCTTTGGGTACATATCCTGTAGTAAGGCTAAGTTTGAACAGTGACTTAATGTGAAGGTTCAGTTCTTCTTAGAGCTCATGTAAGATACAGCCTGGAACACCGTCCGGTCCCATAGATGCAATGTTTTTTGCTTTGGAGAGGGCAGCTTTCACCTGTGCATCTGTGATGTCAGGAAGGTTACATTCAGTTGGGATAGGCATTTGCTCCTTTGGGGGGGAAGGGGGGTGGGAGTTTGGGCTGAATCTGTCTGCCAGGATGTTGGCTATGTCTGTTGGTTCGGTATATTTTGTACCGTTATGCAACAATTCAAAGCATATCTGGGATTTTCTCCCATGTTTCTGACATAACTAAAGAAGGCCTTGTGATTATCTTTAGTGTCTAGGGCAATTTTTCTTTCGAAACTGGCCTTTGATGATTTTATGAGGGATCGAACTTTCTTGCTAATACTGATCAGAGATGCCTTCCCTTTTTGGGATTTTGCTCTGTCATGTAGTAGCTTCCTCCTTCTGTTGTATAGCTTATTTATGGCCAGGGTCCACCAGACCAGTCTCCTGTTTTTGGAGGAGTGAGTCTTGGTTTTATTTGGGATAGCAGGATCCATGCATCCCTGTAGGTGCTCATAGAATGCATTTGTAAAGGATTCTGCAGATTGGGCTGTATTATGCTCTGGCCCAGGGGCTTTGAAGGATTCCACCTCAGTCTTGAGAAGTGCAAAATTAGCTTTGGAGAAATTCTTTACAGTGATTTCCTTGGCTGGGGGTGGGGATGGGATATGGATGTCCAGGGAAATTTGTTTATGGTCTGATCTTACCAATGAGGGGTTTACCTCTGGTGTGGAACATAGAGTCCCCATGTTGGTGATGACCAGGTCCAATATATTGTTCCCTCTTGTGGGAGTGGTGACCAGTTGTTCCATTGCGTTAGAGTTTATAAATTCAAGGAACCATTGGGCAAGGGTGTCTGGGCTTGAGTAGTTTTCCCAGTCAATGTTTGGGTAGTTGAACTCACCCAATAACATAGTGTTTGGAGAGACCTTCATATTCTCCAGTGTTCTCAGGAATGCCAAGTGGGGTTCCTGTAATAGGGAGGGTGTTCTGTAGTAGGCTACAAACTGAAAGGCAGTTTTGCCCGCTGTTAGTTGCACATGGATGGTTTCCGATGCTTCGTGCAGTGCCACTAACCTGGAGGTGTAGGTATCTTTGATGAATATAGATACTCCCCCTCCTTTTGTACTTCGGCCCGAGTTTTGGGGCCGAAACGCATGGTATGAGTTATAACCTGGTAGTTCTCGGGTGCTCTCAGGAGTCTTGAACCAGGTTTCAGTTACTGAACAGACATCGATTTTCTCCATACTGAGGAGAGTCTCGAGTGTGTGCATCTTGAGGTTTAGACTTCTGGCATTGAGTAGCATTACCTTTAGTTTTTTTATCTTTGGGTTGTCTATGGAGGTGGGTTTGTCCTTTGAGCCTTGCCTAAAAAAGGCACTATGGGGGTGGCAAGAGCCTTGGCCAATATACGAAAGCCTAAGGGTGACAGGTGCAAGCCGTCCTTAGCGAAGTAACGTGGCTTTTCGAGCATGTCATCCCAGGCTGACAGACACTGGATCCCCTTTGAATGACACCAATACTTTTGCCAATTGTTGAAACTGATCATTTTGTCTTTATACTGTGGCATCATTCTTGGTGAGGGCAAGATGCTATTCAAGGTCAGGGACATACCAGCCTGGGCTACATGGTCAGAGAGCTCCTCTATGTCTCTTTTCATGTAGTCCAGGGAGGTACGTCTCAGGTCATTCACACCAACATGGACAATGACGGAGTCATACTTGTACTTGCTTTTGAGTGACCTGAGTGCTTGCATTATGTGGCGGATCCTGGCACCCAACAGGCAGCTTACAGTGACCATCTCCCTGTTCAGTCTGGTGAGTGGGGCGTCAGTGTGCTGGACAATAGAGTCCCCTATAACAAGTGTATTTGGTGTGTTGTTTGGCCTTATGGGCTGTGACTGTGAGACACACTGATTTTGTGAGATATGTGATTTGTGGGTATTGTTGAGGGGTGGCTGTTGCTTGGATATCTGCTTAGGAGGTCTTTGTTGTTTAGGCAGATTTTTATTTAGAGCCTCCGAGTATGTTTTTGTGTGTTTATGTGTTGTGTATGCAGATGCAATAGGTCTGTG
>NC_056745.1:1527558621-1527563621 GCF_019279795.1 Protopterus annectens | reverse complement strand
TGGTCGACAGTTCATATGATCGACACTCATTTGGTTGACAGTTCATTTGGTCGACAAGCAGATTTGCCCCCTTCCCCAATGTTGTGCAACCCTGGAGTTGATATATATATAGATGGGGGATGTGGGGGGCACAGCCCCCCACATTGGGGGGTGTGGTGTGCACAGGCCCCCACCTAAAATGCTTGTCGATCAAATGAACTGTCGACCAAATGAACTGTCGACCATGTCAGGTAGACCCATATATATATATATATATATATATATATATATATATATATATATATAAATATAATACATATATATATATATATATATATATATATATATATAGTCAAAAATGAGCAAACAAACTTGTAAAAATGTGTAGAAACAGGCAACCTGATGTCCAGATAGTCAATACTAACCACAGGAAACAAAGTCCAAGTTTCTTCTTTAACGTAAAAGTATTTTATTTTTTCAAAAAGACAACGTTTTCGCCGTGACCCCTGTCACAGCTTCCTCAGAAGAAGACAAGTAAAACAGCTAAACTGGTCTGTTCAAATACTCAGTTAACAGGAAGTGACAAATAATTGCACTTCCTGCACTAATTTGACTCAATAAAAATAATGAATAAAATCATGAATAATCATAAAACTCCATTGAATTATCTATAAATATTGTATGATAAAAAACAACATAAAAATATTCTTACTAGTGCATTTACATTAACATTGTAAAAAATTATGCATTAAACCCACAAAATAATGTGCATATAGGCATTACCTAAAGTAGCTCCTTAGTTTAAGAACACATGAAATGTTACAGTTCTCATTGAGGCCATCTAGCCTAAATGCATCTAAATTCAACTGCCATAAAAGTTCGACACACTCAAGAACTATCTGAAAGGGGCCTCCCCTATCGGTTAAAGGTACTTGATCAATACCCATAAAACAAAAGGAGTGGTCAGGGTTACTGCTAACATGTTTTGCTAAGGCATTCTCTAAAGAGGTTTTTATAGCATAAAGGTGCTGGTATATTCTCTCTTTTAGTTTACGATTGGTTTTTCCTATGTAAAAGGAAGGGCAGGAATTACACAAAGCAATGTACACCACTGACTTTGAATCACAAGTAATCCTCTGCTTAATGTTGTATTTTTTATTCCTAACTATAAAGGAATTTCCAGTTCTCATCACTTTACACATGTTGCAGCATCCACATTTAAATGAACCTCTAGGTTTTATGTGACCATAAGTGTTAGAAGTATGCTGTAAAAGTTCTTTCAAATTATTACTTCTCCTGTAAATTACATAGGGGCGCTGACCTAACTTGTCAATCAAGTTAGCGGATTAATAACTAGTGGCCAGGTTTTTAAGATAATGGCCCAAATTCCTGTTGAATTCAAGTTAAATTGAGTTATAAAACTTAAAGAAAAGTTTCTCTGCTGATTTAGTAAGGAATTTTGGTGTGCTAATTCATTATCATTAGTAGACCTACCTACATTAGATTGATCAAGTAGTGGTTTATACAACCCTTTTGTTCTTTTAGTGTCAACTTCATTTATAAGCCCTTCTAAAGAGGGACAGGGTATCATGTTTATAAACATACCTTTCAAAATTGGCACTCAGCTTTAAAATCGCTGTAAGTGCTACACATCCTACCTGCACGTACCAGTTGTCCTTTGACAATAGATTTTTTCTGCCTAGGTGGATGTAGACTAGTGTAGTGCAGGAAAGAGTTGCAGTACGTCTGTTTCCTGAAAATGCCAGACAAATAAATCTCTTCATCTACTTCTTTAGTTAGTCTCACGTCCAAGTAGTCTGTTTCTATTGTTGAAAACCTATAAGTAAATTTTAACCATTGTGTAGAATTGTTCAAATAGTCTACAAAAAGTTTTGCTTCAACTTCATTCCCTTTAAAAAGGATAAATATGTCCAAAACCTAGTGTAATATTTTATCTTCTGCATTACAGTTTCATTAGATAGTATATAAAGGTTTTCCCAAAGGCTACAAACAGGTTAGCCACACTGGCTCCATAAAGGCCATGGCTATTCCACATTTTTGTAAATAGAATTTATGTTCAAAAACAAAAAAGTTTGATGACAGTACTATGCTCAACAGTTCTGTTACAACATCAATCTCCACTTGTGGTGCATTTAAGTCTTTAAGAAGCAGTTGAATCCATTCAACTGCCTCATTGAGTCTGTTGTATGTATATAAATCAATGACATCCACAGTCAAAAAGTTACACTCAAGGTCAAACTTAATACTGTTGATATCACGTAAGAAAGACCAGGAGTCTTTGCAAATAGTAGGTATTTTCTTTACATATTTTGATAGAATACTATCTATCAATTTTGAACAGGGTAGGTCATAGAAGACCTACCATCTATTAATGCCCTCATGGGAGGATTCTTTTGGTCTTTGTGTATCTTGGGTATTCCGAACATTACAGGCAACTTTGGCTGAATGATGTCAATATAGTTGTATGTCTCTAAGTCTATTTTGCCTGCTAGGAAAGGTCACGGAAATACCCGCGACCTTGAACTACATTAATCTCATTAAGGAAGAAGTAACATAGGCATCAGATGATAACACTTGCATCATTTTTTCTGTGTATTGAGCGTTGTCGAACACTACCAAGCCCCTCCTTTGTCAGGTTTCAAAAACCTGACAGTTAAAACCAGGTTTTTAGCCATTCACGTTGTGCAAGTGAAATATTCATCTCATTCAAAGTACTACTTGGTTTTTGTGTAGAAAACAGATGTCTTATATCTAATTCACACATTTGTTCAAATAGTAATAAATTTTGTTGTGTAGGAGGGTTAAAAACGCTAGTCAGTTTCAATTTGTCATTAACATTTGTTGTTTCATTGTTAAAATATAATTTTAAATTTAACTTGCGTATGTAGCATTTCAGATCAATCAAAACTTTAGCTAAACTTCCATAGGTACTTGGAATAAAGTGTATCCAAGAGCTAACAATTCAACTAGGTCAGAATCTAGTTCCAAAGATGAAAAGTTATAGATAGTAAAATCTTTCCTTGTGTTAGTATATATAACAGGGCCTTGCAAAAAATCCCTCGGACCTATGGGAGAAACATTGTCTGTTAACGTTTCCTCCAATACACATTCCCCCCTTGTTTCTTCTGTTGGTTCCCTAAAAAAACTTTATCATTAGGGAGCTCTAAAGGAACCTGCTTATTCTGGTCTGTTCTCCCTGGTCCTCTTTGGTTCTTATAATTGTAGTTAACAGCTGTGGACCCTTTTAACCTATTACTTCTTCTAACTTCCTGTCTAGGTGTATTAGTAAGGTGTTCACCATTTTCACCTTCCAACGAAATTAATTCAGCATTAACAGAAGTAGAAGGCCCATTTACACCAACAGTATTGGACCCTGCACTTGGAATGTTCAAATGGGAATATGCTTGGTTAGAAAAATAAGCTGTTCTATCCCTTACTAACTTCTTATTTTTGTTAATTTTTAATTTAAGTAGCAATGCATCAATGCTAGAAAAAATACGATTAGTAGTCATATTTAAACTGCAAAAGAAGTATTAATTTTGATTTCTTCATCCAAAACATTCACTTCAGAAATAAGAGACAAGATATGCATATCATAATGTTTAACTATCACGTTTAGCAATTGTAACCCTGTTCCTGAAACAAACATTTCAATTCTGAAAAATACACTTGGTCAACAGTAGTCCAGAAGGAGTAAAGTTGTTCCTAAGGCCTTTTGGAACCAGTTTCTCATTTAAACATTGCCTAAAATAAGCAGCTTCCAGCTGCAGTTTTTAATTTAAGCAACTTAATGTCAAGTACCTTTAGCGGTCACTAAACCAGTTGTTGTCGTTTTCTTGAACAGGAAAAGAGCTGGCAGTTGACCCAGTGTTAGCGCCTGACAAAAGCAGCGGGTTCTCTTTGTTAATCCAGTCGTTCAAGGTTGGCGTTCCTCCACTGGCTCCGTCCTATGCTCCTCATTTAAGTTAGATGCTGGTGGTGTAATTGGATTAGCATTAGTTCCTACAGCATGACTAGTAGAAGGATCCGAAAGATGCATGGAGTTGAAGGAAACAAGTCCGTTTCCCTACTGGTAGAAGCAGTAGCGTTTTGAACAACAGAACTTCCTGCCTGTTGTTTATTTGGTCGAGGAGGCAGTCCTCTAAGCTGTTGTGCTGCAGGAAGTAGCGTAGCAGACCCTTCGAGTCAGAAACTGAAACAACATTCTGGTTTACAATAGTTTCAGACTTTTCTTTTCTGTAAAAGTTGGAAGTTGCTCTAAAACATCCATACGAACATGTAAAGCTTCCAATTTTTGTGAGATGGAAGCCAATAAAGAGAATAAGTCTGTTTGACTTGATTTTTCAAAAGTAGCTGTTAGACAAAGGTTAGGACTAACAGGACTGGCAGGAGTGCCTGAATCCATGGCAATCAACAAACAGTCAAAAATGAGCAAACAAACTTGTAAAATGTGTAGAAACAGGCAACCTGATGTCCAGATAGTCAATACTAACCACAGGAAACAAAGTCCAAGTTTCTTCTTTAACGTAAAAGTATTTTATTTTTCAAAAAGACAACGTTTTGCGTGACCCCTGTCACAGCTTCCTCAGAAGAAGACAAGTAAAACAGCTAAACTGGTCTGTTCAAATACTCAGTTAACAGGAAGTGACAAATAATTGCACTTCCTGCACTAATTTGACTCAATAAAAATAATGAATAAAATCATGAATAATCATAAAACTCCATTGAATTATCTATAAATGTTGTATGATAAAAACAACATAAAAATATTCTTACTAGTGCATTTACATTAACATTGTAAAAATTATGCATTAAACCCACAAAATAATGTGCATATAGGCATTACCTAAAAGTAGCTCAGTTTAAGAACACATGAAATGTTACAGTTCTCATTGAGGCCATCTAGCTAAATGCATCATGCCTAAAGATATTAACCCTTAGTTAATTTCTAAACAAAGGGCTCTTAAAAGTAAATATAAGTATTTTTTTTTCCGTTTTTT
>NC_056745.1:1527427826-1527522579 GCF_019279795.1 Protopterus annectens | reverse complement strand
GGCCAAATTATTTTTTTAATTTTGTTTAGGAAACCCCGGGGTTGGACTGTCCACCCATTCTGGCCAGTGGTTTTTTTGGACCTTGGCCGGGGCTTGAAAATGTTTTCCCCAAATTTTTTTCCCCCCCGGGGATGTCTGCTTGACTACCCATATTATGTATTACTTGGCCTTTCTATATTCATGTGCCAGTAAGCGGAAATACAGCAAACCTTGCGTCCTGCCCATCTTCATAAATGACATTATTGAACATATATCGGCCACAACAGACAAATGACAAAAACGATACACTCCACAGTCAAAAGATACTGAGCTCTTTCACCTACTAACATGGGGCATCGTCGGAGTATGAAATACATTACATAGTCGTCCCTTATACACTTCCTTCAGAGTTAGTTTAAAGTCAATTAATCAATGAACCTGCTCATAGTTTAGTGGATAGTGCTCCAAGTTTTGATGATAACGTGACATATACAAATCAGTGTTGCATACAATAGTTAATGGAAACAATAATACGACAACAATGTGTTAATATAAATACAATATTGGTCAATACAATCAGTATATTGAAACATAGTTGATAATTGTTGTGAGTAAACCTTAGAATATAGTGTGTTGATCAGGATATGTTATATCAATGTGTATAATTGTAGCATTACGATTCCAAAGCATGGAATCAATAAGTACAATTTAAGCATATATTTTACAATTATGAATGTAAATGAGTGGAGGACACATCCTTAACCTTCCCTGCTTGGTGGATCACACACGCACACTCGCATTTCTAATTGTGGGTTACGCGCAGGCATGCATATCCGTATTCTGTTTATATATGTTTACTGGGTCCGTGTGGTTACGTGGTGTGTGTTAGGTGTGACTATTCCGGTAACATATCTCTGATCCGGTTGACGGACGTGTGCAGAACGCACTTACAACTTTATACATGTAACAGTCTTTGCAGCATGGACGCATGCATACACGTTCACATCTATATGTTCAATAGTCGTAATTCAAACGTGACTGCATTCACATTTGCCGGTTACTGTGACCACTACACGTTATCTGTTCGGTGTCATTAATATGCATACCCATGGTACTTAGCTACATTTACATATCCCCCACCACCCCCCCCGCACTCACGCACGTCACAGGCATCCATTCTCCTGCTGGGAAAGGTGCGGTACTGCATGTTAAACATTCCTTATTCCCTGTCGCTCATGGCCCAGGATGCATATGTCGTGACCGCAGGGATGTTCAGATCACAGGTGCTTATATCCCCTACGCATACAGGCGTTCGATTGTCAGGGTGTTCCTGTGGTGCTTTGGGTTTGGTCTTGTCCGCCCAGTCTACGGAACTGCCCTGACCGTGTACGAATGTTAGATGAGTCACATGGGCACGGTTTGTCCGTGTCTATGATACCATGTCACCCCCCCCAATTATTCATAACCGTGTGCGCTGATTGGCCGGTGTACCCGTTGTAGATCTTGTTATACTAATTGCACACGGTCTGGTCGAACGGACCTATTTCCATTACTAACCCTCGGTATGTATGACCTGTGTCACAATATTACATGGGTTTACCATTGCGTGACGGCTTTCACTGAGCCACAGACATGTCTGTTGCTTGGTTTGGGCTGGTTCCGCTCTGCTACACACATTTAACATGGCGGAACAGGTTGAACAGCTCACCAACGGGGACATGGGGCTCTCCGTCGCTGTTTAGTATTGAATCGCTATGTTGAGTTTGTTTCACAAAGCGAGACAGTGTCGACATTGGTAACGGACATCTCGCGCAGTACGTCCGCACCGCCGCGTTTGGGCGGTGGACAGGCATTATGCTGTGCCATCATGTCTGGGAATATATGGTTTCTTGACATAGATGATATGGCATACTAGCAATGACCCGCGTCTGGGTGTGGGTACTGCTGTATTACCCACGGGAAGAGTGGTTAAGTGGTGCCCTAGGCAGACGGACTCCATGTTGCCATTGCCACATCACCCGCTACCCCCCTCCTGGTCTACCTACACCAAATAAAGTCTGGAAAGGTGCCCCGAGTAGAGCAACGCCCTAGACGGCTGCCTACTTGGCCTATGCCTAAGGCCGGCTATGTGTGTGGTCCCTCGGGCATCGGTCTCGGGAAAGCGCCACGTCTGCCGTAGGTATGTCCAGCATTACCCACATCCGGCCGTGGTTTCTTGCTATGATGTTCCATGTGTACAGTGGTGCCGGGTACCATACATATGCCTTTCTCAAAAGCCGATTTCACACTTCTGAACACTACTGTGGTCTCCTTTAAGGCCCCTGAGCCAGTGGTGAACATTCCTCAAACCGCTGAATCACGTACATATGCCTTCCACCAGCACCTACAGGACTGCATGGATCAGGCAATCCCATACAAAACTGAGACTCTTTGTACCAAAGACAAGCATCCAGTCTGGTGGACCCCAGCCATGAACAAGCTCTACAACGACAGGAGGTAGCTACTACAAGTTAAAGCGGAATACTTGTAAGGTAACACACCCTTGCTCATTATATGTGAAGAACTACAAGCTGTCATGAAATCATCCAGGGAAATTCAACAGAGAAATTAACAAGGACTCAGCAGACAATCATAAGGCCTTCTTTAGCTATGTTGGACACCTGGGAGGACACTCCCAGATATGCTCAGACTGGGTTCAGAATGATGTGAAGATGACTGCACCTACACACATTGCCAACATACTGGCTGACAGGTTCAGTGCTAACATTTTCCCCCCACATGGAGAGATATCAATACCAGAGAATTGTAGATCCTGGAACATCTGTAACGCACAGGTGGGAAATGCTGTCTCCAAGGCAGTAAACACAGCATCCATGGGACCTGATAGTGTCCCAGCTGTGTACTCCATGAACTCTATGGGGAATTAAACCCACACTTAGGACAGCTGTTTAATCTAAGCCTCACCTCAGGATACGTACCCAAGTAGTAGCACAAGGCGACTGTAGTCACACTTCACAAGGATGGTGCCTCCACTGACCCTGGTTATTACCATCCCATTAGCTTGACAAGCCTTATCTGCAAAGCCATGGAGAAGGATCATAATGGAACTCATAGATAAAGACATAGGGGACTTGCATACTTTGGATCCAACCCAGTTTGGCTTGGTCAAAGTCAGATCATGCCTTTTACACGTGTTTGACTTTGTAGGATCAGTCACCAAGGCCATTGATGAGGGTAAAGCAGTCCATACAGCCTACCTCAACCTGGCAAAGGCCTTCGACACAATACCCCCCTCGGGTATCATTGATAAACCTGTCATCTCAAACGTAAATCCATACATCGCCATATGGGTTGCAAACTGGCTAAGTCACAGAACCCACACGGTCATAGTTGCTGGCGCCATGTCATACTCACAGCCAGTCACAGGTGGTGTCCCATGGGGCTCAGTCCTGGGTCCACTATTATTCAGCATCTACATTTCCAAAGTACAAGCATACACAGGGGGGTTATGGCTGACAAGGTTTGCAGATGACTGCAAACTGGGTGCCATAGTCGGACACACATCTGACACAGATATCCTTCAGGAGGGCCTCACAGATGTGGATAAGTGGTGCCAGAGACATGGCCTACAGCTAAATGCCAGGAAATGCATAGTCATACCCTTCGGTAAGAAGAAGGTTACCCCTAGCTAACATATAGGTGGCAATCCACTGAGCACAGAGGGAGTTACCAGGGATCTGGGGAGCCGGGTTGTTGTTAACCGTTTGTTCGACACACGTTGCTAACGTAGTTAGGTAGACCTTCAACATTGCACACATCATCATGAAGGGATTCACATCTAGATCAGGGGAGGTCATTGTCCCCTTGTACTCATCACTCATTAGACCTATGATTGGGTACAATGCCCCGTTCGGAATGTATCTCACCCGACACCTGCAGCAGCTGGAAAGGCCCCAACAGTTCATCGACAAACAGATGCAGGGTCTCAGGAATATGTGTTATGCTGACCGACTGAAAGAATTCCAGCTGTATACAGTCGCATACCACTTGCCCAGAGGTGACCTGTGCCTGGCATACAAGGCCATGTCGAACCCAGATCTGATGACTATGCTTCACCTAAAGAATTTATATCCCTCAGAACCACAAGGGCAGGTGACGTACACCTTGACACTGTCATTAATAGAACGTGCTGGTGGGACAGATTCATCACCCAGACACTCACTATGCTGTGGAACAACATCCCAGTACATGTGAGGCCAAGCACCTCGCTGGCCTTGTGTTAGTATTTTGACAAGGATGTCTGAATTGATTTAATTAACTAACCTTCTAAATGAATATTTACTTTACCACATTGTGAATCTTTACATTTCGTTGGTCTATTTTACATTAGACATAATCATACGGTTTATCTGTATATATTATGGTTCATTTATATTACTAGGTGTCTGTAGTTCTTTTAATATATTGGCACAATCCGTAGAACATATATATGTAGCTTAAACAGTCAGACATTTGGAAAACATTATGTTGGTTCTTCTTTCATATATATACATATATTTCTATTTTTCTATGAAGAATGTACCTTTCGAAGCAATGTCTGATGTACTCACTGTGTGGAATCTGTAACCCAAGTAAAGTTGTTTGCTTGTTTGCCTTTAAGGCATTTAATTAATACTTAGCACATCTAATTTACTGACCAATTACGTGTTTTAAATGTAGTAGGTTGGACTGCATTGTATGTATTCTGAATAAGTCTGCTTATGAAGCAGACGAAAAGAGCTTCAATAAACTATGGTGACTGCATTTAATTCCTGGTGGGCTCTGAGTGGGCGTGGACGGTGTCTACAGTACCTCGTCTTTGCTTTGAACTTCCACAGCTGGTTGTCTGTGTCTTTTGTATGTGGACTGTCAAGTGTAGTCCCTATGTGTATTACTTGTGTAATGCCTTACTGCGGCAGTGTAATTACACCGGGTTTGCAGTTATGGGTGCCGTTTTGGTCATACGCTTGTCCATCTATGTGAACTGCCTACTGGACACTGGTATAGGGCTGTTCACATTTCACACCTGCATTTAGCATTCTCCGGTAGATGGTTTGCATTATTAGCGGAGAGTAAGGCAGGTGCTACGCACACATCCCTCCCACGGGGCGGGACAAAGGATTGCCTGCGAAACAACACCGAGGCCAGATTCTACATACCCAGACTCCCTAGACTGCAACAGTCGACAGTACCCATTACACATCCTTCATGTGCGGGACTGTGATGTGGACGCAGTTCTATGGACCCGGTACCCTGGGTATTTCTGTGCATGTGTGCTGCATTTCATGGACAGCTATCATCAACATTGAACACGCTTGCGGTGCATATGTGTACCTGTGACGTGGTGACGACAATGAGTTCACGTGAGTAATGCAGGAAGCTAGCAGGCATTCAATGAATGGAATTTTTGGGTCCTACAATGGACACCGATGTGCATATGTCAGGTTAGATGTTGCTGGACTGTGTCCACCTGGCCAGTGCTTTTCACTGCTGGTGTATGTTTCCCAATCGCGGATGTCTGTTTGACTACCCATTCTACATGGTGCTACATAACCAGGTGATTTAGTACTGTGAACAAATGTCATACATCAAAACATGCTGGTTAGCAACTGCTTCATATAAACCTCAGACATCCCAATGGGACATATCCGTCACTGTATTTTCAATATAACACCACCGGAACATGTTGATCACCTATGTATTCATTTAACCATGTTGTCTTCATAGGTGGGAATGCCATAGTTTACATATCCTACTTGACGTTGTGGGTGTGCCATTGGTATGTGTTCCACAGGTCGCACATCTGTTCCGCTGTATGGTAGCGGGTGCTCCTCATTCTGTTGCTGGCAGATTGAGTGCTGTGTACGCCGGTGTTGGCACGGCGGTCCGACTTTGTATGTGGAATGTCAACTGTAGTCCCTATGTGTATTTCCTGTGTTATGCCTTACCGCACCTGTGTAATTTCCCTGGGTTAGCAGTTGTGGGTGCCATCTTGGCCATACGGTTGTCCATCCATGACAATTGCCTACTGGACACTAGTATAGGGCTGTACACATTTCACACCTGCATTTAGCATTCTCCGGTGGATGGTTTGCATTATTAGCGGAGAGTAAGGCAGGTGCTACGCACACATCCCTCCCACGGGGCGGGACAAAGGATTGCCTGCGAAACAACACCGAGCCCAGGGTCTACATACCCAGAATCCCTTGACTGCAACAATCGACAGTACCCATTACACATCCTTCATGTGTGTGGGACTGTGATGTGGATGCAGTTCTATGGACCCGGTACCCTGGGTATTTCTGTGCATCTGTGCTGCATTTCATGGACAGCTATCATCAACATTAAACACGCTTGCGGTGCATATGTGTACCTGTGACGACAATGAGTTCACTTAGGTGTTGAAATAAGGCAGCATTCCTGTCTTTAGACAATTTTTGGGTCCTACAATGGACACCACTGTGCATATGTAAAGTGTAGAGCTTGTCGGACTGTGTCCTTGTGAGCAGTGGGTTTCACTGATGCTGTGTGTTCAACAATCGCGGATGTCTGCTTGACTACCCATACTGTGTAGTGCTACAGGAACCATGTTTTCCGACACCAGAACCCAATGGTGTACATCCAATGTTGCAGGTTAACAACCACTTTAATACCCAGAGGTCATGATTGGGAGGTATTGCCACTTTATTATCGGAACAACACATCCAGACTGTGTAAATCACGGGAACTTTAGGCCAGTCTTACCGGCAATTTGCAATTGTAATTAGCAGACACGTGTCAATACATGTATGATAAGACATAATTGTCATGCAGAAGTTAATCTATGTTATTTGGACATTGGCTTCTGCTATTGGCATCCGTTGCTGTGAGTGTTGCCAGTTACCATACACATTGCTTGCTCTGAGGCAGACTACACAATTCTGCACACTACTGTGGTCTCCTTTAAGGACCCTGAGCCAGTGGTCGACAGTACTGCAGCCACTGCATCAATCACATTTGCCATCTACCAGTACCTACAGGACTGCATGAACCAGGCATTCACTTACCCAACTGTGGTTCATTGTACCAATGCCAAGCATCCAGTGTGGTGTACCCCAGCCATACACAGGATGTACAACACGAGGAGGTGGCTACTACAAGGTGGAGCAGACACCTTGTGAGGTATGACACCCCTGGTCATCTTATGTGTAGAGTTACACACTGTCATGCCATGGTCCAGGGCACATTCCACAGATATACCTACATGGACCCGGCTGACAATCATACCACCTTCAGTTGCTATGCTCAACACCTGTGAGGTCACTCCCACATATGCTCTGACTGGGTTCACAAAGAGGTGGAGTTTACTCAACATACACACATTGCCAACATACAGGCTGACAAGTCCAGTGAGGACATCTCCACACCCTCCCCCACACATGAGGAGATGTCTGTACCAGCGGTTTGTGGTCACCAAATGTTCTGTGACACACAGGTGGGACATGCTCTCTCCAGGGTAGTGGACATAGCATCCATGAGACCAGCTGGTGACCCCACTGTGTACTCCACTATCTCATTGAGGAATTAGACCCACAGTTAGGACAGCTATTTCTTTGTAGCCTCACCTCAGGTAAGGTACCCAGGTTGTGTCGCATGGCAACTGTAGTCCCACGTCACAGGGCCAATGCCTCCACTGAGCCTGGTTATTACTGTCCCATTACCATGAGGAGACCTATCTGCAAAGACATGGGGAGGGATCATACTGCGGCTCGTACATGAATGCATAGGGGACATACATACTTTGCATCCAACACGGTTTGTCTTGTTCAGGGTCGGTTCATGCCTTTAAAGCATGGTTGACATATTTGGGACAGTCACCGAGGCCATTGATGGGGGTGTTTCAGTCCATACAGCCTACCTCGACCTGGCAAAGGCCTTCATCACATTACCCCCCTCAGGTATCGTTGATAAACCCATTGGCTGGGATGTGAACACGTACATCACAGAATGTGTTGTAAACTGTCTATGTGACACAACCCACACGGTCATAGTTGCTGGCAGCATGTCAGACCTACTGCCTGTCGCAAGTGGTGTCCCATGGGGCCCTTCCATGGGTCCACTCCTGTCATACATCTACATTTCCACGGTACAGGCACACACAGGGGTGTTATGGGCAACATTGTTTGTAGATGACTGCAAAACAGGTGCCATAGTGGGACGGACATCTGACACAGATATCCTTCGAAGGGGCCTCCCAGATATGCATATCTGCTATCAGGGACATGTCCCACAGCTAAATGCTAAGTAATGCAACATCATACCTGTCGAGAAGTACTAGGTCACCCCTGTCCAGCATATAGGTGGCTGTCCACTCAGCACAGGGGTGATTACCAGGGATCAGGGGACAGAGTTTGTCGGTCACCATTCATTCAACACACACGTTGCTATCGTGGTTCTGTGGGACTTCTACATTACCCACCTGTTTGTGCAGGGATTCACATCTACATCAGGCTAGGTCATTGTCTCCTTGTACCCATTACGTGTTACACCTATGATTTACTACATTGCCCCATTCAGACTGTATCTGACCATACACCTACAGCAGCTGGGAAGCCCTCATAGGTTAATTGTCGTACAGATGCAGGATGACATCATTTTGTGTAATGCTGCCCCACTTGTAGGACCCCTGCCCCATTAAGTCACATACCTGCTGTTTAGTGTTGACCTGTGCCTGACATACGAGGCCATGTCAACCCATATGTCATGTGTATACTTCACCTACTGTATCTGCATCCCTCAGAACCACTAGGGCAGGTGACATGAACCTTGTCACGGTCATTAATGGAATGTGTTTGAGTGACACATATATCACCCAGACACTCACAATGCTGTGGATCTACATCACAGTACATGTGAGACAGAGATCCTTCCTAGCCTTGTTGGGGTATGTTGTCCATTGGATGGAGAATTGCAGGTATAGGCCAGGGATTACATCATTATCACTGCTTGACGGAGGTACAGCAATATCATGATTATTTTATCTGAAGCACAGAAGGTTGGCAAAGTCATCCTAACTATGGTGTAGTGTTATGGCTGAACCTGGGACGATGGCCTACCCTGTACCTATGGACGATGAACCTATATTCTTAGTTTGTCACATTTACACTTGTCTACTCCCTATACTCTTTCTCCAGTGTATATTTCTGTGGCACATGATTGTCCTCTGTATTACATGCAGGTATGCTGTGTACAGTGCACATACGTCACAGTTGATGACAGTGTATCTGTGTCCCTAACACTGTGATACTGAGGACTACCACACATCCTTCACAACATTACATGCATATGTCCATTCTATTCTTCTTTGGCCTATGGGGGGGTGTTAAGGCAAACATTACACAAGTCCCTGTATGTTCATAGGTTCATAGGTTCATAGGTTCATACTAGGCTATCTGCCCGAGGGCATTTACAAGCCTAGCCCATAGTTTTGTGGCTTACGCCACCCCTTTAGTATGGGGAACTATACCCATTATTTTGCTGTGCCTCTGTCGAGCAGTGTCACTGAGGTAATCCCTGGGGTATATCTGCGATCTCCCATCCATTGGTCAAGATTTCTCTTAAACAAGGCCAGCGAGGTGCTCTGCCTCACATATACCGGGATTTTATTCCACAGCATAGGGAGTCTTTGGGTGATGAATCTATCCCTCCAGCATGTCCTATTAATAGCCGTGTCGAGGTTTAAGTCTCCCGCCCTTGTGGCTCTGACGGATCTAGATTTTCTGAGGTGAAGCATATTCATCAAATCTGGGTTTGACATGGCCTTGTATGTTAGGCAAAGGTCACCTCTGAGCAAGCGGTAAGCGACTGAATAGAGCTGGAGTTCTTTCAGTCGGGCAGCATAGGACAGATGTTTGAGACCCTTTATCCTTTTGGTGAGGAACTTTTGTGGCCTCTCCAGCTGCTGCAAGTGTCGGATCAGATACATTCTGAATGGGGCATTGTACTCAATCATTGCTCTGATGAGTGATGAGTATAGGGAGACTATGACCTCCCTTGATCTAGATGAGAATCCCTTCATGATAAGGTGGGCAATGTAGAAGGTCTTCCCAACTACTTTAGCTACATGGGTGTCGAATGACAGACTACTATCAACCTGGGTCCCCAGGTCCCTGATAACTTCTTCTGTGCTCAGTGGATTGCCACCGATTTGGTAGCTACGGGTAACCTTGTTTTTCCCGAAGGGTATGACTATGCATTTTGTGGCATTTAACTTTAGGCCATGGCTCTGGCACCAGTTATCCGTTTCTGTGAGACCCTTCTGAAGGATATCTGTGTCAGATGTGTTTTCTACTATGGCGCCCAGTTTGCAGTCATCTGCGAACTTTGTCAGCCATAACCCTCCTGTGTTTGCTTGTACTTCGGAAAAGTAGATGCCAAACAAGAGTGGGCCCAGGACTGAGCCCTGTGGTACACCACTTGTGACAGGCTTTGAGTCTGACATGGCACCAGCAACTCTGACCCTGTGGGTTCTGTCACTCAGCGAGTTTGCAACCCATCTTGTGATGTATGGGTTAACATTTAAGCTGATGAGTTTTTCAATGATACCCGAGTGGGGTCTTGTATCGAAGGCCTTCGCCAGACCGAGGTAGGCTGTATGGACTGCCTTTCCCTCATCAATGGCTTTGGTGACTGTTTCGAAAACGTCAACCAAGTTTAGAAGGCATGATCTGCCTTTGACAAAGCCAAACTGGGATGGATCCAAAGTCTGTAAATTCCCTATGTCTTTATTTATGAGGTCCATTATGATCCTCTCCATGGCTTTGCAGATAAGGCTTGTCAAGCTAATGGGCCGGTGATTTCCAGGGTCGGTGGAGGCACCGCCTTTGTGAAGTGGGACCACAGTTGCAGTGCACCACTCCCTGGGTATGTATCCAGAGGTAAGACTATGATTAAACAGCTGTCCTAGCTGTGGGTTTAATTCCTCGTTGAGTTCGTGGAGCACACAGCCAGGGACACCATCAGGTCCCATGGATGCTGTGTTTTTTGCTTTGGAGAGAGCAGTTCTCACTTGGGCGTTGGAGATGTTTGGGGGGCTGCAATCGCTTGGTATAGATATCTCTCCTTTTGGGGGGGAGGGGGGGGAGACGTTTGCACTGAACCTGTCAGCCAGTATGTTGGCAATGTCTGTAGGATCAGTAATCTTCACATCATTTTGAACTAGTTCTGAGCATATCTGGGAGTTTCCTCCCAGGTTTCTAACATAGCTAAAGAAGGCCTTATGATTGTCATTTGAGTCTTTAGCTATGTTTCTCTCAGAATTTGCTTTGGATGATTTTATGAGAGCTCTTAGTTTTTTACTTATAGTGAGCAAGGGTGTCTTACCTTTTAAGGATTTTGCTCTATCTTGTAGTAGCTTCCTCCTTTTGTTGTAGAGTTTGTTTATGGCTGGGGTCCACCAGACTGGACGCTTGCCTTTGGTACAAAGAGTCTTTGTTTTGCTTGGGATTGCCTTATCCATGCAGTCCTGCAGGTGCTGGTAGAAGGCATTTGTAAGTGATTCAGCGGCTTGAGTACTGTTTTCCGCCGGCTCGGGGGCCTTAAAGGTGACCACACTAGTCTTTAGAAGTGTGAAGTCTGCTTTCTTGAAGTTCTTTACTGTGGTCTTTTGTAGTTCAGGTGGGGGTGGGATGAGGACCTCCAGCGAGATTAGTTTGTGATCTGATCTCACCAGTGAGGGGTATACTTCCGGTGTTGAACATTGTGCTCCCATGTTCGTGATGATGAGATCAAGTATGTTTTCTCCTCTTGTGGGGATGGTGACTAGTTGTTCCATGGCATTTGAGTTTATGACTTCCAGGAACTTTTGGGCTAGGGTGTTTGGGCTTGAGTAGTGTTCCCAGTCTATATTAGGGTAATTGAAGTCACCTAGTATGATGGTGTTTGGTGATACATTTATCCCCTCTAGTGTTTTCAGGAAGGCCATGTGAGGTTCCTGAGTTTGTGAGGGTGGCCTGTAACATGCTACAATTTGCAGAGCAGTCTTGCCTATGGTTAATTGCACCTGGATGGTCTCCGATGCATCATGCGTTGCCACCAGTCTTGAGGTGTGGGTGTCCTTGATGAATATGGTTACCCCCCCTCCTTTCTTGGTATTGTCCGGATTTTGGGGCCAGAACGCATGATAAGAGGTAAAACCTGATAGTGCTGGGGTGCTCTCAGGAGCCTTGAACCAGGTTTCTGTCTCTGCACAGACATCGATGTTCTCCATACTGCATTTTGAGATTTAGACGTCTGGCATTGAGCAGCATTACCCTTAGTTTTTTTCCTTGTTTGTGTTCTAGGGTGGTAGGTTTAGAATTTGAGCCTTGCCTAAAAAGGCACTATGGGGGTGGCAAGAGCCTTTGCCAATATCCGGAATCCCAGGGGTGACAGGTGCAAGCCGTCCCTTGCGAAGCAGCGTGGCTTGTCCAGCATGTCATCCCAGGCAGACAGACATTGGATCCCCTTTGAATGACACCAGAGTTTAAGCCAATTGTTAAAGCTGATCATCCTATCTCTGTATTGTGGCATCATTCTTGGTGAAGGTAGGATACTGCTCAAGGTCAGGGTCATACCTGCCTGGGCTACATAATCAGAGAGCTCCTCAATGTCTCTTTTCATGTAGTCCAAGGAGGTACGTCTCAGGTCGTTTACACCACCGTGGACAATGACTGAGTCGTATTTGTACCTGCTGTTGAGAGACCTGAGTGCTTGCGTTATGTGGCGGATTCTAGCACCCGACAGGCAGCTTACTGTGACCTTCTCCTTACTCAGTCTGGTGAGTTGGACGTCAGTGTGTCTGACTATGGAGTCACCGATGACTAGTGTGTCTGGCATTGTGTTTGGCCTTAAGGGCTGTGACTGTTTGACACTCTGACTGTGAGGTATATGTGTTGCAGGTGTTGTGTTCTGAGGTGGTGGTTGTTTGGGTGTATGCTTTGGTGGCCTCTGCTGTTTTGGTAGTTTTTTGATCAGAGCCGCCGAGTATGTCTTTGTGTGTTTATGTGTATGATTTGAGGTTGTGATGGTACTATGTGAGACTGGCCTCCAGTTTAGCCGTCTAGTTGCATCTCTCACATGTATTTGTGTTTTGTGGGAGGAGGGGAGGGTTGTCTGTGTACATGAGGCAATTGTAACATTGCCTCAATATTCCCAGGTTCACCAGCTGAGCAGGACAGGACACTAGCAACTGATCCCTCGACATGCTAGAAGGACTAGACAAACAACTTTAAAAGAGATTCCGGGGGATGTGGGTTACCGAGAAATGGGGGTTTGCCTTTTTGGGGTGCTATCTATAAGAGTGCCGTATCAAGGTAATAAGTACTGTAGGAGCAAGTGCTAGGTTTAACAGATAGGGAAAAGTCTACTTGGAGTCAAGTAGAGATGATCTTTTTGTGCATGCTTCATGTTGGTGTCTGACCAGGCTCCGTTGCAGTCGTGTGTTGGACGGTAGTGTTTCTGTGTGTTTGCCATGTGTTTTTATTGCCGGTACATCTGTGGGAGGTGTGGTTGGCACATGTTCCTCTTTGCAGGGACACCCATCCTGGGGTTTGTGTCATGCATCTGCAATTGGCATGTGCCATATGTCCTGTACTATTCCCACAGTCGTGTATGCCTTCATGCACTACTACTGCGTGTTACTGGCTGTTTGTATGTGGTACACATGGACATTGTGATGGTTGGCTTGACCTATTCCCATGCTAGAACATACACATCTGTCAATTACGTTGTTTAAATCAAACTGTAACACTCCTTCATCTTTTCAAAATGACAGTCAATAACACAGTAAGCTGAGATTAATAACGTTTTACTACTGTGCAGCAGGAGGCAAAGAACTATGCAGTACAAGTTTAGACATTTGTTTTACTCTATGCATGTTACAGCTGTATAAGCATTGTGTATACTATCATCTTTTGCACACATTAATGATGTGGTCAGTCACAGGGCATTTAAATCACTATAGTCCACAATGTTGTATTCCTACAACAGTGCTAAGGTAATGCTTATTAAATGTTTTCACATGAGGATAGCAAATCCTTGCGAGCCACATAGTCAATTAGAATGTACTTCGGTAAATTCTGCTCTGTCACGGTTCCAACACTGTTCAGATCTGGTCGTCACTCCATTTCCTACTAGGTTCCTTTGTCTCTCTGGTGAGCAGCTGTACTCTGTGTTACATAGAGCTCACAAGCCTATCCTCCTCAGTGGAAGGATGACAGATATACCTGTACATACATTTATTATTCTCTAACCGAGCAGATGACTAATGCTGAATGACATACACCTGCTGCACTGGTTACTGCCAGGGTCAGGGTTCAATCACACTGCAGCTACACTACAGGCAATTACATGCATGATAAGCTCTACTGCCATATTGTAAGATAGAATAATATGCATTATACACTTATTGCTTCTAAAGTTGCACGTCATATATATGTTTAAGTATGTATTTTGCTAACATTCTCCCTCCTTTGATTGCTTCTATTCTATCCAGAAACATATACCACATTATTTCATTCCCTAGCCTCTTCCTCTCTGGAACGTTTAACTAGGCAAGTCATTTGTTGTACATTTCAAGAAGGATTGCATTTTGTATTGACAAATACCACTACAGGTCTTGATACATAGTCTCGGGTACAGATACGTCGACAGAGTCCCTGACCAATACTTACATGCAAAGTATCCCGCAATAGACACATGCTCCCAATATGAGCAGAACAACACAAATGGCAATCATGATATTCAGTATGACTGAACCCCATCCACCAAATGGTTTGTGGAAATGGTTCATCAGTGGGTTTGGGCCTGGTTCCGCCATGGATGACACCTGTTGTATTACCTCTAGGTGGGTGTTGATTCTGGTCTTTTTATGTAATACTTGGACACAGCGATCTTCTTTAATGAGCGCGCACATACCAATTCTCGCCGGCAGGGTGCAGTCGTGCACTATTACATTTTGTGACACAACAGTTCTCATTGCATCCAGTTCATCAGTCACAAGTTCAGGAGCGGAAAGTCACATTCATCATTCCTCCGACAGGTTTTGACAACTTCCTCCGTTCCCTGATTGATTTCACTACTCCACAAGCTGGGAGTGTTCCAGCCCAGGTTATGACGCTGTCACTCAAGTTCATATGGATCGATATTCCTTTATCTCTTGCAGAAAACTGGAATGTCAGAACAGCTTCCATTTCACCCACTGGATTAGTAGGTTTCTCGACTGTGTTCCCAGTTCTTCGAGCTATGTGTGTTATAGTTCGTTTGTACCCAGAGGCAATTTTGCAGTATGTCATGTGACTGGAGCCAGATAACCCAAATAACAACTGCCGGACCAATTCTCAGGTAACCATTGATATGCTTCTTTCCCACAAACAAAATAACAATATTCTACTTTACTACTGATGCGGGTTACCTCTGCATGTAACATCTGCCTGTCTATAACAGAGGACTGTTTATACAATTCAGGATGTTTCTGCACATCCTTCCACGTTGTTCTCATGAAGCTTAAATACAGATAATGAATGGTGCTACAAGTAGTACTGTGATCTTTGGCTGTTATATGACATTTGTAAGACACAGTTATGTTACAAATACTCCCACCAACTTGAACTGTATCATGTTTATAACAACATACAATTACTTTTTGTGTAACAGGTAAGTACAGTGCCACTTTGTCCTGTGATCTCACAGAGCCTGTATCAAAGTGTAAATATTCACAAGTCTCAATGTATCCCCAAGGGGACAACATACATCAGAAGTCCTCCATATGATGTAGGTATGGCAGTACAAACACAGCAATTTAAAATGTTCATAGTGTGTACATGCACACGCGTCATGCCTAGGTATTTGTTGAAGTGTGGAAGACACTCTGTGGCCAGTTCATCACGTATCACTATTTGTATCCGTGTAGTTATATGCAGGTAAGGTCCCAGCAAATGTAAAGTAAACACAAACATGGTTAATAGGTGTATAATCATTATGACTGTAAACCAAATGTCTTTGGGGTTGCTTTGTATTGTTATACAGTCTGGCCCGGGTGATTCAGGCTCTATGGTATATCAGCTACAAGATGTTGATCAGACTTGATATCCTTTACCGGTGTGAAAACTGTGAGGTGAACCCAGGACGACCTCTCAGCATACTTTACTGCAGTAGGCATTGCCAACAGTACCTGGTACAGACCTTCACACTTTCCATTTGCCAATTATCTTGTTTGGATAACAGTGACATACACACAGGATACTGGTGTCAGCTATGCGTCCGGCTTCACTTGCTCTTTATCTGTAAAAGACTTTAACTGCAAAACAATGTTATTGGTTAACAATCCTCTCATGTCACCTGCTAATGAGCCATTGACCTCCGGCTCTGCAGGCATGACAACTTTCCACTCTGGCACATGATATGCCATTCCACATACTACTTCGAAGTGGGTGCAACACTTTACATTTGGAACTGTTGTCATGCTCAGCAATGCTAGAGGTTGACAGCAAATGTAACTCGTCTGGGTGTCACCCACCAACCTCCTGTACTTATTTCTCGGGATCCCATTGTACCGCGCCAGCAGTCATGCTGACTGTGGGTTGTACATGCAATTTACATTCATGGGAATACAAATTAATCCCCCAGGTTGCGTGATTGTCTGGTTCACTAAATGTGTTCTATTGTCACTGTAGCTTCTTTACAGTATGCCCGACCTCGGGATACTTAATTTACTGGCACCTTTGCCACTGCTGCTGCATCCGGATTCATGGTTGGGAATGCTTCTACCCATTTAGATTATATATATGTGTAATCACTAAACAGTATTTCTTCCCTTCACATTTATTCAGATGTATGAACTACATACAAATAGTACGGAACGGTTATGGTGGTGTAGGTAAACACACTCCCTTCGGTTTAAATGCTCCCTGTGCATGATATCTACTGCAAATGTGACACGCTGCTCATGATGTTTGTATGTGGTTCCTACTTCCGTATGTTAGGGGTATTCTGTTAACCGAATGTACCATCCCCCCTGTTGAGACATGTCTCTACCCATGGCTCCACAAAGCTGCATATCTGACTAAATTAGACGTTAATATTGGCTTTCTCACTGTGGATATGTGCAGTCCGTCTTCAAGGATTGCTCCTCGTCATACCCACGTCGGCTTTTCTGCTTTCGTAGTTGGTGTTTGCATTGTTTGTAACATTTCTACATGTAAAATGTCTGAGGATTGTCATTCCTCACTCAAACATGCACTTTCCAACTGTGAGGCTGCTTGTTTTGCAGCTGCATGAGCTCATGCCTTACCTTTCCTACTGTTATCCTGTTGCTATCTATGACCTGCACATTTACAATTAGCTACTTTAGTGGGTAACTGAATGGAATGGAATGCATTCAGGATCAATTGCGCATGATTAATCGGTTTACCGGTGGATGTTATCATTCCCCTATTCTTCCACTGCTGCTCATAAACATGCACTGTACAGACAACATACTGACTATCGGGACATATGTCCACACATCAGGTTTTCGCCACAGTACAAGCACGTGTTAAAGCTATCTATTCTGCTGCTTGAGCAGACACGTTATGCTGCAGGGGTTGCGTCTACAATCTCATTATCAATAACTACTGCATAACCTACTTGATTCGTTCCTGTGGGACTCTGTCTACATGATCCGCATACATTAACTGTCACCTCTGCATCATCTAAGGGTATATCAGTGATATATCATGTCTGTGTGTAGTTATTTCATCCATTTCGTATAGGCAACTGTGTGGTGTGCCATACACAGGTGTCGGACGTGACGTTGATAGGTTTAATGTTGTACAACGTTCAATCACCATATGAGGTTGACTCAGTGGTATGGTCAAACAAGACAAATGTCTAGCACGGGTCAGGAATGCTATCTTCTCTTGCAGCAGAATGATCGCAACTGCAGGAGACATTCTCACAGTGAGAGGGTGGTATGATAACATTGAGGCCGGGGCCTGTACTGCCATGGGTGCTACAACAACTGCCTGTACACAATGTGGCACTGACCATGCCACAGTGTCCAACTGCAATGAGTAGTAAGCTATGTAGCGTTGCTTACTTCCATGCTGTTGCATCAAGACTGACGTCATATATCTCCGCTTACAATCTACAGTCCGACAACATGTGTTATGATTATTCGGAGACCTAATACAGATGTTGAAGCTATCAATCGTTTTAGTCTGCAGAAAGTTGTTTCTGCTACTGTAATCCAGTGTAGTATGTGTTGTGCTGCCATAGGTGTATTAAAGATTAAGGCAGACAATACAGCAGATTCAGAAGCATTGTTTGGTAACCAGCTTTGACAAATGTTAGTTGGCACAGAAAGGACTTCATTCCCTTCTTGGTAGTTGGCTTGGGTGCTTGAGAAATTGCTACCTTCCTATCGTCATGTAATGTTCTACCCTACTTGGATACCACATATCCCAGGTACTTGACCTGTATTCTCTGTAGTTGCAATTTATGCTTGCTTACTTTATGTTCCTGTTCTGCTGAATATCTCAATGATGCTATTGTATCTTCCATACATTGCTGCTGGGTAGGGGCCAAGCAGAATATCATCCACATAAAGTAGAACTTGACTGGCCCCGGGTGTAGTAAACACCGGAATGTAGCTAGCCATCTCCTGTGGGAATATCGTTGTACTTTCACAGTATCCCTGTGATAGCCGGGTATGCCTGTATCTGTTACCCTGAATGTAAATGCAAAGCAATACGGACTATCTGGATGTATAGGTATTGCAAAGGAAGCATAGCTTATATGTACCACGGTAAGATACTTCTGTGGCGTGTTCATAGCATTCAATATTGTGTGTGGGTCTGGCACCATCGGTACCCTAGGTATTATTACATGATTTACAGCTTGTAAATCCTGTACCATCCGCCATTCCCCCTTTGTTTTCCGATCAGAAGATACAGGGGTATTGCATGGTGAATAGCGATTACTTTGTAGATGGGGAATTCACTCTGTGACTTTACAGATATCATCTGGTGTCCACGGTCTATACACTATGGGGGTTGGGTCCTGGCCTTCCTGTCCTGCATGAGGGTTCGGTACTTAAATTAATTGACAGATATCCTCACTCTGTTCTAGTGACTGTCTTCTTACTCGAGTGTCCCTAGGTATGTTACGAGTTCGGGATGTGGTTTCAATAGCTTCTCTTACATTTGGTCGTTGTGATACCTCTGTTGCCACAGGATAACGTGGGGGGGACTAGCCTGCCCTCCTGCTTCATATCCTGGATGTGGTATCGGAGGTGGTAGAGGGGGGGGGCTGTCGCTACTACTGTATTATTATCTCCTTTGTGTACGTATGATGCTTTCGCATTTGTAGTGTTCTGTTCCCTTTGGTTCACTACCTCAATCCACCTGTGTGCTTGACGGATACCCAATTGTCGCTGTTTTGTCGCCTGCACATCTTAGGGCTGCCACCTTTTCAAATGCACAATATGGGACATTAGTGTTGGAACGTGTACTTTGCCTGGAAAAAGCATACCCACGGCCAGTACATAGGACAGGACTTCACTTTTGCCAGGAGAGCTACCAATTCTTGTAGCATTTCAGTTGCTTATTCTGTTTATTATGATATTTTGTTGTTCCAGATACAATATTAGTGTTTTATGCTACCATTTGAAAAGATATCTGGGAAATCTTTGTCCTGAGATATCAAGACATTTGCCATGTGTTCGGTTTGTTTGCAGGACACAACTGGCCAAAGAGGGACTGTCCCTCACAGGGTGGGACAGGTGGTTACCCTAGAACATGTGCATCACATTTTCAGAGATTACAATGTTTCAGTAACGATATTTTGTGTAATATACCATCAATGTCATATTTATTACCTCATTTTGCTGAATATCTCACATTATGTGCTCTCTGCAATTGCATATACTTCACGTCACCCGTCAAACGCGGATCACATGATGTGTTTGTTCACTAATCTCCCATATCCTCTACACGACTGTTACGTACCCTTCTCTCATACCACGTGGTATCTCCTTCCCTGTATCCACTGTTGTGTCTACAATGACTATTTACTCTGCACTGTGTTCCCCTGACCTATGTTCAGATTTAACACTATTTGGATTGGTGTTCGACCCGCTATCACAACTGTTAACAGAAACACAATGTAGTCTGGTCCCTGATCTACAATAGAGACAAAAAGGCAAACACTCCTTACCTGAGCCTCCTATTTAAGGCTGCACGTTTTCTTCTTGGGATCCAGTTTTCCGCTTTTCAGCCACAGATCAGACAGTGGACAGCCTCTTTACACACAACAATTCAGTCGGAGGTCTTTTCATTCAAGAAGAACCATTTAGGCAAATTCTCCTGCGCAGATGTCTAACCACCCATGCACTCTGACCTGTAGCTTACCAAGGGAATTCCGGATTACAAGGATCACAATGTCAATTAAGTTGTTAAAACCAGACTGTAGTTATCAGTAGGCTTTTCTAAGTGACAGTCAATAACACAGGAGGCTCGGGTTCACAACGTTTTAGTAGTGTACACAGGCAAGCAAAATAATATACAGTCCAAGTATGAGAGTTTTGTCTGACTCTATACAGTAAGCAACTTCTTTATATAGTGTTTACAATCAGCTTTTGCCCACCTCACTGATGTGGACGGTCACAGGGCATTTCCATCACTATGGTCCGCAATAGTCTATACATACGTGGGTGCTGGGGTCGTGTTTTTAAAATGTTTTCCCATGTGAATAACACAGCCTTGCAAGGCACCTGGTCAATTACAGTGTCCTTCTGTGATTGTAGCTGTTTCAAGGACCCTGGACTGTTCCGATACAGTAGTCAGTTAATTTCTTAATACGTTGCTTTGTCTCTCTGGTAAGGAGTTGTACTCTTATCTTCGATAGAGCTCACAAGGCCATCCTCCTCAGAGGAAGGGGTGATGTTATGCATGTACATACATTTATTGTTCTGTAACCCAGCAGATAATTAATGCTGAGAGACATAAGCCTGCTGTACTGGTTACTGCCAGGGTCAGACTTCCATCACACTACAGCTTAGCTTCACCAATTACATGCAGGATCAGTTCTACTGCCATATTGTACGGTACAATTCAATGCATTATATAGTATTTCGAGTCTAAACTGGCACTTCATATGTGTTTCTATATATATTTTTCGAACAACATCCATCCGGCCATATGCATGTTGTTCCGTCCTTTACCTTGACCGTGTGTATTTGGCCGTCCAGCAATGCTACTCTCCACATGTGATGTCCCACCTTCCCCTTCTTTGCCTGTAGCACCCTGTTAGGACGTCCTGTTTGGTAGGCACGTGTTCCGCTATATGTCTTCGACTTCTCTGCATAGCTAATCATCGATGCGGTGGTTCAACAACCCGACTTGTCCACATGTGTACAGTTATGTGCACCGTGTCGTATGCAAACCTATATGGTTTCAACGGGTACATACCACATGCGGGATGTACACATTCTGCAGACACATTCACATGCAGCCATTTCCATATCTGTACCTGAGGTGGGTTGGTGACATGTGGGTACGTGTTGCCCGTGGCACTGCCTAACACAAACATCTTACCACATTTCAGGTATGCACATTGTGTGTAGGTGTATAGCTGCACACGGATGCTAGCAGGTTTGGGTGCACAGGTGTACATGGGTGGGACTTACATGCTACAATGAGGCTATTGTGTATTACATCTGAATGCATGGGTTCTGCTTCTGGATATTACACTTCAACATACGCCGTCCAGTGTATGCGACAGAAACGTTGCTGGGTGTGGGATATGCTGCTATGCACATGTTTGCCTGTGTTTAAGGTATCTTGGTTCCTTCCTGTTGTTATGTCAACTCAGCTACCCGGCTATGTACTGTCACTACTGCTTGTGACCATTTTGGTTGGCACCTTTTCCAATGACCATAGTGGGACATGTTTTGTGGGAACATCGGATTTTGCAGGACAACACATACCCACAGTAAGTGGAGTTGACAGGACTTTACTTGTTTGCCATAATATACGCTTATTCTGTTAGCATTTGGGTTCCTTATTCAGTTTCTTATGCCATGTATGTGTTTCATATACAATTATATGTTTTATGCTACTATTACATATATATTGCGGGAATATTTTGGGCAGGGAATCTCAGGTCATTTTCCATTTTTTCGATTTTTGCAGGGACACAACTGTCCAATGAGGGACTGTCCACGGCACATTGGGACAGCTGGTAACCCTGGTGACCATGCCCATGTCGCTACTGGGGTTGCCACCTTTTCCAGTTGCCAAGGTGGGATATTTCGGGACTCACATCTGAGTTTACAGACCGACACATACACACGGTCACTATATAGCATAGGACTTCACTTGTTTGCCTAAATAAAAGCTTATTGTTGTGGCAGTTTGGTTGCTTATTCTGTTTCTTGTGTCATTTAGGTACTTCAGTTACAGAAATAACCAATTCATGCTACCATTACATTAAATACGGGATATCATTATGTCCTACTATCTAAGCACATTTGCCATTTTAATATTTTTTCCGGGACACAA
The DNA here is from genome assembly GCF_019279795.1 of Protopterus annectens. Taxonomy (NCBI): domain Eukaryota; kingdom Metazoa; phylum Chordata; order Ceratodontiformes; family Protopteridae; genus Protopterus; species Protopterus annectens. The sequence continues at coordinate 1,527,500,005 of NC_056745.1, read as the reverse complement.
CTGCCCATAGAGGGACTGCCCCTCGCAAAGTGGGACAGGTGGTGACCTTAGTCGCTACTCCTATGTCGGTGCGGTGCGCTGACATGCTGCTGTACACCTTCTCTGCGTATAACCACTGACGGTGCATTGCGGACCGAACGCGGTCTCATGCGTATCCTTTGCTCCTTGGACGGGTACACTTAAGCCTTCGTGGATTGTATTTGCTTCTCCGTTTAGTTGGGACGGGTACTATGTTGCATACTCTACGTGCGTTTCATTCTGCACGGGCCCTGGCTGCTGCCATTACTGTTATGGGCGGACCGTGGCAGTCAGCACATTAGGTTGCTCACCGCATGCCGGCTTGGTCACGCCTCCGGACGCATCCTACTTGGGCTCGCTCACATACACTACGCACGTGTCTGTGGTTGCGGTGCACTCTCATTAATATGCATATGGCGCTACTACGCCAGCTATTCACTGCACCACCGGCGCAGCCCTTACGCCGGCCTTGCGCCGAGCTTCATGAATCCCGGGGATTAATTTATAAAATCTTATATATCAAAAGCCCTCTTTTTTAGTTTGGGCAAAAACTATAAATTCTCATTAATTCCTGGTGGGTAGATGGAGTTCAACTTAATAATCCAAAATAATTTGATGATTTGATTTGTGATTTGACACAGCTGGTAGCTTTCCTCTCCCAGCAGGTGTCCAACTTGAACAAGAAGATCAAGAAACTACAAGCCCCACAATCTCTAGAGGCAGTCAGAAGGAAAGACTGTTTCAATCTTAGTACAAGTTTGGTTAACCAGGGAGATTTTTATCAGAAGTGATTTCATCAGATGTGATGGTTACACTACAAACTCATTAGAATGATATGAATCTTTGTAACCACGAGACGTGAAGTTTATCTTAGAGACTAGATTTTGAAAGATGTTTCTTTTCATAACCAAGAGAACACATACTTAACATGGGTCTATTTCATATAATTGAAATTCCAAAATATTGAACACCATAAGTTCGAACTTGGAATTTCGAAATATGATAACATCGAACACCCAGAATAGTGAATTATTTCCCAGGGGAAAAAAATTGCTGTTCCAAGAAACATACACACAACACAAGCACACCAAAATAAATAAACCACACACATACAGTTAGCAAAACCCAACCCTACACTAATCCATGCATACATTCCTAACTATCCACTTACCTTAACCAGCACCCTAACCCTAAGGTCCGTAACTATCGCACCACAGTGGAGGAAATAGCAAAGCCATGAAACGGCCCACTAAAATCTTGCCCTAGGTAAGATTTTGATGTTCCGGGGCTTCGCTATTTTCATCCTTCGATGTAGTGGGTTCGATATTATAACATTCAAAGTTTTACAACTTCGAAGTTATAATATAGACCCACTTAACATGACAGCCTCCTATGACATTTCAGAACAAAATGAGGGAACTGGAAACCAAACTATTTAAGGTACACAGTTTGCAGTGTGATAATTATTTTTAAATGAAAGTCTTAAAAATAAGCACATGCCTAAAAGAGTTAAGGCTTTTCTAGTTCCTGACCGGATTGAAAATTGGGGACAGTGAGACTGATGAACTGATAGGCATGTTTGACCATTTGGAGGTTGATCTTATGCACTTTATTATTAAGATCAATAATGTATACATTAATAAGTTATTAGAAGAATTAGAAAAGTTGAATGTTGAAATTATGAATGATTTGTTATTTGAATCCAAAGTTTATAAATATGATAACATTTTTTAACCAGGCTGAAAAAAAATGTAAAAGTTAATTTAGAATGTAAGCATTAAAAAATGATGAGAAATGATAATGACTATCTTAAGAAGAAGGTTTACCCTGTCTCAGAATCATATTTTTTTAAGATTTCAGACTACCCTAGAAATATATAATTTATTAATAGAGATCAAAGGAGGGTTGCTAGTGAGCATTTTGATTCACATACTAATATACAACTGGTTTACCAGTTGGAGAATGAAGATGATTATGAAGTTCAATATTTACCTCTCAGGAGGTCTGAAAGAATTGAAAATGTGCACAGATCTGTATGCAAATGAGCTGGCATTACTGAATAGCAAAAATGTCTATCTTTGCCGACAGATCAAACCCATGTATCCTCAAAACTATGTTGGTGTCCACACAAAAAGTAGCAGACAACAAAAAGGCGTGTGTCTGCATTTCTTGAAGCACATTGGAGCACAGCAGTGCCTGTTTCCAGGCCACACCACTGAGCTGAGCAGGGGTGTGTGTTCAGTTTTGCTAAACTGTGTTTAGCCTTGGAGCACATGTTTAAACTGGTTTGAGCTTTGCTGAGCATGCCAGTTCAAGGGGGTGTGTCTATTGACTGATGAGAATTGCTTATACCTATAGCATGGGTTTGCACACTGTGCAGCAGTGCTTAGCAAGGAACGTTGTCAAAAAAAGAAAGAAAAAAAGAAATTGGCTGAGAAAGTCAATCACATATAAATTAGTGATGACCCCTGTTCCACCTAAACTGGACAGTTCCAAACTCTTAGTGATGTACTTTGCAGGTGGAATGCATCATAGTTAACCAATCACACAGACTGCATCTGCAGCAGAGAACTATAAAGTATGCATACACCTTATAATCTGATTTTCCCCCATATTCTGCACCATTGGAGTACAGACTTAGGAATTTTAACAGAGAGAATGCTAAGGGCTGCTGCAGGTCTGCTGCATCTGTATGTGCTAGATGCTGAGGTCAGTGCTGCTGCTGCTGACAATAGGCCTAGGCAGAGAAGGAGAAGAGTGCTCAGGCCAAGGGTAATCTTCCAGGAGCTACATGAGCTGGACATTGCAGAGTGATACAGGGTTGACAGGGACATAGTACAAGAACTCACTGAGCTCTGCTACCTTCAACTCAGACGCACAGCCAACAGAGGGGAACCCATCCCAGTGGAAACAAAGGTATGTGTATCCCTTAGGTAGCTACAGGTACTTTTTAAAGACTAACTGGGGACATGATGTGGGTCTCAGAGGTATCAGCATCCAGGGTACTCCACCAGTTCTTGGATGCCATGCAAACACATGCCACTGAGTACATTTATTTAGCATCACTACTGAGGAGAAAGCCAGCAGTATGCATCTCCTCTACCATGCAGCACACTAGCCTGAGGTACTGGGTGCCATAGACTTCACTCATGTACACAGCAAAGCACCACCTGGTGAGAAGGGTAGAGTCTACATTAACTGCAAGGGGTATCACTTCATCAACTGCCAGGGTGTGTGAAATTCCCAGGGCATTATAATGAATGCGTGTGCCAGCAGCCTTGACAGTCATCATGACTTCAATGTCTGGCACTCATCACAGCTGTACCAGATGTTTTTCAGAGAGGACATCCAGTATGGCCAGCTACTGTGGGATGCTGGGTATGCACTGGAACTGTGGATGATGACACCCATCAGAAATGCACACACACCTACCAAAGAATGCAATAATGAGGCACACACACACAAACTAGGACATCATAGAGCATGTGTTTAGGCTGCACAAGTCACGGTACCAGTGCCTCAATATATCTGGTGGAGCTGTGTAGTACTCTCCAGCCACATGTGCACAGATGTTCACAGTATGTGCCATGCTGCACAATATGATCCTGTGGAAACAGCTGTGGCAGGATTGTCACAGGGAAGGGACACACAGCCCGCCCCACCAGTGCCTAGGTCCCCACAGCCACACCCACAAGGGAACTCGGAGGTGGAACCCCCTAAGGCTGTCTCTGTAGGCAGACATATGTGTGCCCAGTATATCCTGGACTTGGCCAAGAGGCAACACATAGCACATGCACTTTTAACCAAGGGCCTTAGGGACTGACACCTTACTCTGACTTGTATACATAGTAAAAAGGATGCCAGCCACCCCACACAACCTGTGTATTGGCTGTATACTGCCTGCATCAAACAGAGTCTGCCCTGAAACACAAGGCTCTCAACTGCTGCATTCACAAGGTAAGTCACTCCCCTGTACAACAAATGTGCGGGGTATTACACTATGATAGCATATGTGTGGACCTGCTGCATGTATGCAAGGCAATAGATTGGGCTACTGGGCAACTTGCAGAGATCTAACAGCCACTTGGGACAACAGGTACTCTGTCCAATACTGAGTGCCCATAATATTCATTAGGCGGAGGGGCAGAGCCCAGATGGCTAACTGGTAGCTGCAATTTTTATGAGTTACACAATTTAGTACACCGATTCAGGAAAATAATCCTTTTTTTCAATCAAAAGTCGAAAATTCTTATTAAGGAACCTTAATGCTACAAGAATATCAATTTTGGTGTGTTTTCATTGAAAGTTTCCTGTCAAAAATCTGGAGATTATTTCTTCTTTTTGGAGATAAGGACCTCAAAGTCTTCTCACTCTGAAACTTCACTGAAAAAGGAAATTCAATTGATGTCTGCCACTTTACTTGAACTATCTCTTAAAATGGACAGATTTATGGACAATCTAGAAAACCTAAAGGACGATTGTCAAAAATAGACTGATGCCCTTAAAGAAATATTACAGCAGCAACAATCTAAAATCTTGGACATTGAAACTTCACTAAATGACATAGATGGGAAACTTAAGGAAGATGAGTCTCAGTGTGAATTTCTTCTACAGCAGAATAACTGATTAATCAATAAAATAGATGATGTGGAGAACAGGGAAAGGAGAATATTTGGACTTCCAGAAAAGGGTAAAGCTGAAGACATAATTTTATTTCTAAACTCCTGGCTTCCAGAAATATTAGATCTAAATGAAGGTCTATCAAATGGAATAGAAAGAGCACACAGAGCTGTAGGAAAACCTATCCTTTCTTCTGCTAACATGCCTCTAAGATCCATTGTTGTGAAATTTCTATCTTATTTAGATAAAGAACTTATTCACAAATCTGCCTGGAGAAAAAGCCTCTTGACATATAATCAGAGTCAAATAAGATTTGACAATGACTATTCTTCAAGAGTCTTAGAGTTAAGGAAGAAAGCCTGGCCACTTGTGAGATTACTCAAATAAAATACAATTAAAGCACAACTTCATTTTCCTGCAAAAATCAGAATCTTTCATTCAAATGACATGAAAACTTTCAAAAATGTCGAGGAAGCATCTACATTCATCAAAAATAACAACATAATTTCAATTCCAGAAGACATGGACTGGTCATCTTCCACTACATTAAAAGATCCTCTGAGAAAAATAACTGGACTGATGTGAGAAAGAAGAAACTGAAAACTGATCTTAAAAATGCAGGAGTCACTAATTCTCTCAAAGCTTCAACTAATTCATGATTTCATACCTAAACATCCAAAAAGTATGTATTATTAATCTTGTTTCTGTCAATGAGTGTTTCTTCCACTCACTGTTTGAACTTCTTTGTGGTTTATTATGTAATTTGGGTGATTTTAAGTTCTCTTTAAGGGTTTATAATAATTATGTTTACTAAGGATTCACTGTAGTTAGCTTATATATTAATAGTTTTGAATATTTTTTTCTCCTTAGTAGGATGTTAACATAAGCTTTGTTATTTGCTTGGAACAGCTTGTTATTAATTGATTATAACTGGTAGAATATATACCTGTCGAAAAAATAATGCGTATTTATCTCGGTAAATTTTAAATTGCATTACTGTTATTTAAAGTGTACAGTACAAAGCTTTATAGTTTTTTCTTTGGTTAGTCTATTCTCATTGATCTAGCATCTTAACATTCTACTCTGACAGTTTACTGTCACGTCTTGTTTGAATATAGTCTCAAGCAATAGAAATGTTGCCTCACTTCGTAGTTTAAATTTGCCTCTGCTTGAGTGTAATACAGCACCATTGGTCTTCTCATATCTTGCCCGTTCCAAGCTACATAAATAAAACATGTAATATGATTCCTTTTCTTAGAAGCCAAAGTTATTCATATACTGACTTGCCAGTGTCTTCTGTATATTTTGTAGCTATTCTTTTGAGCCTAAAGGCAAAGGAAATAAAGATAAATAAAGAGAGAGAAGTATATTAACACTTGGAAGTCTCTGCTTCCTCTCGACTATTAATTGTAACATATTTCATATGCTTCAGTGGTAGCAGCTGGCTTTGCCGGTTTCTCATGTGAAAGTCTTTTACATACATGAATACAATGCAGAGTTACAGTTAAATTTTACTTTTGATGGCCACTGGTAATATATAACAGATGTTTAAGAAATCAATCTTGCAATCTGGCAGTCTGCACAAGCCACAAGCCCTTGTCTGCTATTCATTGATATGCTTGCTCGCAGGTGTCTAGCTCTATGGTGTCTGTGCATATGTGTTCATCTCTCTGTTTCCTTTTTACCCTCTCTTGGACTCTGTTTTGTGTAGACAGGGTTTGTTGAAACTCTGTACACTTGACTGTTGTTTTATTCTTTAGAGCAGGTTGACACAGCATTTCGTAGCTAAAGTTTTGTTCAGCGGAAAAAATGAGAACACCGTTGAACATGGGTTACAGTATTTTGGTAGAGTGCTGGGGAAGGTGCAATGGATGGTGTGAGTGCTGTGTCTGAATCGTGTCTTGCTCTGGCTAGTATAATCTAATAGAGGCATATGTCTGCATCTGAATAGCCTATTATACACATCCTACATTTTAGCAGAAGACGATTTATCACATTTTTAACTAATTTATTGTTCAGAAACAAACAAGTCATAATCGACTAGAAAGCTTATGAGTGACTAGTGAATTGACTGTACATAGATCTACTTGTCACACTAAATAAAGCCATCGAACACCTTGCAGCTACATTCTGAAAATACTTATTAATGTATAATAAATTTTTAATTAAAAAAAATACTGACCTGCATTTAAAAGGGATTTTAAAAACATTAATATAAGAAGTTAGTAATGTGACTGTTCATACTTGCATTAAATATATAAAAAAATGTCAAACCTCTAAAAGGAATGCATAAAATAACTAGATGTTTTAGTCTGACTTGTTAATTATTTTCTTTCTCAAGAACTCTGGGATAACATACATACATGAATATATTGTGACATTACAGATCATTGACTCTGGGAAGCAGTGCTAGGTATAAACTATCTAATGCAGTATGTCAAGCTCCATACCTTTCTGAATGTACACAGAAGAAGTGAGGTATGTTGGAAATGCTTGATGTTGTAGAACTGATTCAGTTATTATGAACCACGAAGTGCAGAGCTGACTCTGTTGTTTTGAACCAAGCAATAAATGGCACCCTTTATTGGTACTACTTATCAATAGTATTTATGTTTCTCATCTTACATTTCCCATGAGATTAGTTTATATGCCATAACAAATGTTGCAAATGGTAACTTAACAACTCTGTTCTTTACATTTTAAATATTAGTTTGTTAATATGATATTTTAGGTTTGGGGAATCTGAAGACTAGGTCTTTACCAAACGTCACTTGGAAGTAGAGAAAAAGAGCTTTGTGAAACATATTAGTATTTATATGCATGCTGTTTATTGTGATGCATGTTAGATTTAAACCAATAGAGGTTTAATGCCTTTCTCATTTTATCTTATTATTAATATATAGTAGTTTTGAAAAACACTATAATGAAAAGCTATTCACAGTTTTGGGTTCAAAATTGAGGTAAAACTGGTGTTCCAACAAACGTCCTCCTTACTACTACTAGATGTTAAATACCCTATTCAGAGAACTTGATACATTCATGAAATTGTTTCATTGACTGAAACTTTCCTTTAGGTTTTGAAGTTACTGTACTGGTTTATTAGTTCATACTATTCACTTCTTTAAATTTTATTTATATAACAGTATTGTTACAATGTATGCATTAGTTAATTCTTTGTTAACTTTTCCATTACCTTAGATGCTGTTAGAAATAATCAACTTCTGCTTTGCTATTATATTAGTTCCCAAATTTCAAAATCAATGCAATGAAATTTAGATGATGTTATATAAATGGAGAAAGAGATATAATACTTAATACTCTCTAGTAGTTTTAATTTAGTGGAAATGTTTCATTTTCATAACAAAGGTTTTTGTCATTATATTTTGTTAAACCTTTATAAACTATACGTTTGTTGTAGTTGTGAAATTTTGACACTATAGTACAGATTTATATTCCATTATCATGCAGCTCATGTTATTTTATTTTTTTTCACTAAATATTTTTTTTATTATTTCAAATAAGATGTCTTAAACATTACATGAAATAAAGATAAATAACATATTTACAATTCTAAAACATTACTAACTTCAAACCATTATATAACTATTTACATTGGTGTCTATGCAAATAACATTGAAATTCTATATTATATAGTTAGAAACATAAGATGATATATCTTCTTCGATCTTTTCGAGTATTTCCAGTACTTTCATCCAAGAGTAATAGTAAGAAGTAGATCTTTTAGTTCTGTTCTTCACTGTTAATATTTCCATGTGAGCAACTGTTGTTGTTAAAGTCTCAAATTCCTTGAACGTAGGCGAAGCCTCATTTTTCCAGTGTATAGTTATGATTTTACGTGAAATTGCCAATAGTGACCATAGGATTTTAGTGTCTTTTTTTGGTATACAGTTTGGATTAGGAGAGTTGAATAAAATTAAAGACTTTGTTAATTGAAAATTATCATTATAAACAGTCTGAAAAAATAGTTAATAGATTTCCAGTACATATTGAGACATATACATTCATAAAAAACATGCTGCCAATCTGCTTTTATCTTGGTATGGCATCTCCAACATTGATCTTCAATAGAATACATTTTGGCTAACCTATGTGGTGTATAGAAACTTCTGTGTAGATATCTCCAAGTGAATAATTGCCAGTATTTTGATAATGTAGAAAATTTGGAAGATTTTAGAATATTACTTTTTTCTTCTTCAACTGGAGGATGGTTGTTTATTAAGTATAATAATCCCAGTATGATTTTTCATGATAGTTTTTTGTTTTTTTAACAATTTTATAGATATTAGACAAATAACCTGTACCCTGATAAGGCTGTTTTGTGATAAGAATAAGGTATTCAATGAGTTTTGGAGCTTCATGTCTAACTGAAGGTTGCATTTGTTCTATTTTATTTATAAGAAAATGCCTTAGATTTTGTAAAAATAGCCAATTTTCTTTATTTATATTATAATTATAAATTATCTGTTCCTTTGTTAGAATGTTCCCTTTCTCTATAAGTTGATGCCAAAAGAATAATGTTTCTTCTTTAAGTATATTTATTTTAGATATTTGGAATGTATCTAGAATATTTGGTGTAAAAGCTATAGGGAAAATAAGAAAAATCCAAGAATTAATATTTGGTATTTTGTTTATATATGTTTTGAACACTGAACGTGTAGAGCTTACATAGTTTGATGGCAATTTTTTAATAGTATTCCTTTTCCCTAAAATATAATCTTTTAACATCCATATAAGGGGTGATGGTATTACTGTTAAGTTGTCTTGTATGTGATTATAATTGATTTTTATGTAAATCTGCTCATGGGCTTGTTTCCATATAGGTGTGTATGAATTATTTAACCATAGTGTTATGTTTTTAATAACAGATGAGGTAATATATAAATCAATATCCAGTAAATTAATTCCACCATCTTCCCAATCTGGCAATTTTTTATTTAAGGCTATACGGGGTTTATTTGGAAACCATAGAAAATTTAAAATTAGTTTATTGTATCTTTGAATAATATATTTGGGAGGTGGCAATGAAAAATTTTGTATTAAGTATAATATTTTGGGAAATATGATTATTTTAATAAGATATAATCTGTCTGTTGTTGAAAAGATATATTTATTCCAGTAACCAATTGTTTGTTCTATTTTGTCTAGTATTTTATTATAGTTAAATATTAGAGAATCTGTTAATTCATTGAGTAGATTTATTCCCAAATATAATAATTTACTTTCTGTTACTATATATTTGGAAAATCTTTTGTTTATATTATTATTTTTTTTACAATTACAGGGCATAATTCTAGTTTTGTTTTCATTAAATTTTAAGCCTGAAATATTTTGAAATTCATTCATTGAGTTAAATAGAGCATTCAAAGACTCATTTGCATCTGAGAGAGTTAATAGTATGTCATCAGCAAAGAGTTGGATTTTAAGGTTTAACATTTTATTAATACAAATGCCCTTTATGTTATTGTTTGATCTGATTTGATTTGCAAAGGGTTCTATGAGTAATGCAAATAACAATGGTGATAAAGGGCAACCTTGTTTAGTTTCCTTTTTGATTGTTATAGGGCCTGATCTATATGATCCCAGTTTAACATATGCAGTAGATTTTTCATATAGTATTTGGATAAGATTATTAAAATTAGAAGGAAAGTTATATTCATTTAAAACTAGTGAAAGAAAGTTCAAGTTAACCAAATCAAAAGCTTTATTAATATCTAATGAGATTACATTTAAATCTAGGACTTTATGTTTGCTATAATCTATTAATGTTAGTATTCTTTTAATATTATCTGAAGTATTTCTTCCTTTAATAAAACCTGTTTGATATTTGTGAATTAAGAAAGGAAGAAAGTGTTTGATCCTATCTGAATATATAGCCATAAACATCTTATAGTCTATATTGAGTAATGATATTGGCCTATATGAGGAACACTGCTTCTCATCTTTATCTGGTTTGATAATTGGGGATATCAATGAATATTTCCAAGAGGGTGGTATATTGAAATCTTTATTGGCTATATCATATACTTTTAATACTAAAGATATGGCTTGATTGGGTATTAATTTATACATTTCTGGTAGCATATTGTCTGGGCCAGGTGCTTTATTTGTCTTGAGCTTTTTAATTTGTGATTTTAATTCTGTCATATTGATTGGTTTGTTTATAATGTCTATTTGTTCTTGTGTTAATTTAATATGAATATTGTTTTCTAAGTATTTTTGTATATCCTTAGTAGGTGTATCTTGAGTATTTATGGAATTATCAATGTTAAATTGCAGTCTGAATGCTTCTAAAATATCATTTAGTTCCGTAACTCTTTTGTTAGTATTAGGAATAAATATTTCTTTTATTTGCTTAGATTTAATTATTTTTTTGTTCTATTAGTTAAGTATCTCAGATGTGCTGAATTAGTAGAGTATGAGTTTATTTTTATCTTTTCTAAGTTAATCATAATCTTATGATGTAGCAATTATGTATACTTCTTATTGATTTGTGTAAGTTCTTGAACTTGAGTAGCATTACCCTTTTGTATTTCCAGTTTCAATTTATCTGCTTTGTTTTGTAAGTCTAGCATATCTTTATTCCATAACTTTCTTTTATTTATGTACCAGGATAATATCTTCCCATATGTAACTGCTTTTAATGAATCCCAGACATATATTTCTGAAATATCTTCTGTGTAATTTATTTCTAGAAAGTTTTTGATTGTTTCTTTATAAAATTCTTTGAAATCTGTCAATTTTGTGATATAGGAAGGTATCCTAGTAATGGGATTTGAATAAAATTGTGTAAGCTCTATCTCAAAGACTATGGCATTATGATCAGATAAGGGACAATTTATGATTTTGACTTTGTCTATTTTTGTTATTAGGTCATTGGCAACATATATTCTATCAATTCTAGATTTAGTTTTATATCTATGAGAATAAAATGTGAAGATTAGTGAGTCTGGTTCTGCAAATTCATTTATATCCTTTAAATACAATGTATCTATAAATTTTGATAGTGCTTTAGAGATAGGTTGTTTTCTTCTTTTGGATTTAGAATCTGTATCTTTTTCATTCATTATACAGTTGAAGTCTCCTGCCAATATCAGGCTACCCTTAGTTAAATGAATTATCTCTTCAAATGTTTAACTGTTTTTAATCCTAGTCCTGGGATCCAATATAGATTTACTAACGTATAGATTCTCTTATTTAACTCTATCGAAACTAGACAAAACATACCTGATGTATCTTGATGAGTAGTGAATATTTTAAGTGTTATAGTTGAGTTGTGAAGTAGTATACCTACTCCTCTTTTTTTTGTTTTGTATTGAGAGTTTATTAGTACTGTGTAATTATTAATATTTAAGTTGTTTATATCGTTATCTAATAAGTGTGTCTCTTGTAAAAAGACTATTTGTGGTTTATGTAAGTTTATGTACTTGAATAGGCTTCTCCTTTTATTACTATTATTTAGACCATTAACATTTATGGATAAAGATTTCATTTCCTAGTTTTGAGTTTGTTTTATGTGTATGTTTATGTAAATATTGTTTATTCTTAGTTCCATCTTGAATACAGAATTCAAAAAGTTTTTCTTGTATGATTTGTGCATATTTCTGAGCGACACCAAAGTGATAGAATAAAAAAAAAACAAAAAAAAAAAAAGCAAAGAACTTCCAAACTTGTAATTCTTAACCTTAAAAAACATTCCCTATCACTATGAGGTAATATACCTCTTTGTTTGGTTAGTGAATTTAACCAAACAAACGTTCTACCCTCACAAATAATATCTGGATCAGTTTCTCTTATCCTCTTAGTTTTTAAATAAAGATAATTGAATAATATATTAAGATAATCTAATCAGCTAAAATATATACATATATTCTTTACTCATCTTATTGTAATTCAGTAATACTTATTTCTAATCAGGTTTCAAAAAGGTACAAATATTTTGATTAAGGTAGTATCATTTCAAAATAATTTAGGGTATTAATAAACATCATGTTAAAATCTATAACTGTATATTTCATACATCTGTTGAAAACTATTTACTGACATTACTGTATAATACAATACCATTGTTGTGCAATTGTTTTAGACTACTCAAGTCCACAACCAGTGTTTAAATTAATATTTGCAAAGTCATATTGGAATAAAAACATGAATAGTTCTGAAATCACATCATATTTCATGTTTAACATAAACTGAAATGCAATACAATGTACAAGTATATTAATATTTCTTTAGTAGACATTAAATATGTTCCTCTGATTGCATTTTTCAGCTTTTCAAAGATAATTCCCATGGCTGGAGACAACAAGATCACAATTTAGACATCTCCCTTATCCAAGAGACTACTTATAATGTTGTTACTTGATTGAGTGTTTTGTTGTTAACACTTCTATCAACTTTCAGAGGACTTTGTATAATCAAAACTGACACAGTACAGAGGTAAAACTGCAGTGCACTTGACCACATTTTTAAAGCAAACATCTATGTATTTCACATATTAACTGTTACAGCTTAGACTGACACTTAACCAGTGAGTTTATCTGCTGACAATAAGTGCTGGAGATATAATTTTGACTTACTTAACACCAGTAATTTAATCTTATGACTGAATAAAAGTATACTGGCGAACATATCAAAATAATGGAAGCTGCTAAGATTTAAACTATTATGTATGAAAATGTTACAGGTTAAAATTCCTAACCCATTTTGCAGTAAATAGACAAAATGTATTTAAACTATGGGGTAACACCTTTATTATGTCAAAAAGGTGTTTAAGAAGCTTGTTTTTCCTCTAACATCAGAGGAAAGCTATGGTGATCCATGCACTGCAAGAGTATTATTTATCCTGGTAATTGCTTTATGACTGTATATAGAAATATTTAATTCAAATCAGTAACTGGCATTGCAACAATATTTCTCAGAAAAGTTGTTTTATAGTTAATGATTAGATAGAATGCATCATTGAGAGGATACATTTATCAAATGTCAAATGCTTTAGCTATAATGTAAGTGTCCCCTAGAATTAATCCCCAATGAATTTACGGCTTACTAAACTTGCAGACTAATATTGGCATCTTTTCATGTAGTCATATTGGAACATGAAAATACAGGTCTGCTAATTAGAAACAATCAGGCACTCAACTGCTAGACAATACATTTGTCTGCAGAAAGGTTTAAGAATTACAATTGCATTGTCAAGCATTTTTGTTTACACTAACAGTAACATGATATACCCACATACACTAGTATTGTGTCATTCTTGATAATGTAAAAATCCAGGTAATATTATAAGAAGGGTGAAGCCACAGCCAGGTAATATAATAAGAAGAGTACAGCTGCAGTCATTATTCAGATGAGCAAACGGGAATAGCATGAACCATCTAAGGATGGATAGCTCATTGAGTACCTGCCACAATGTATGTTCATAATGCATGGTAACTTAGTAATAAATTAGGGTGTGGGCTAAGCCTCTTCCTCTTCTACTCAAATTAGATTTAATACAATATGTGTGTAGAACACAGATGCTTTGACAAAGTTCAAATCTATATGGGATATAAATATTGTATAATTGGCACATTGGGTTAAATCCACTGTTGTTATGTTACTTATTATATTTGTTTATATAATTATTGTTTTTACTTTCTCTATCTAGTATATTATACTGATTTGCTAAATGTACATTTAACCTTCTTGTTGCATCCCATTTGTTCACTTGAGGGCATATTTTGGTAGCAGGACATTAGTAGTATTTTGTAGGAGCACCAGTGTGGGAAATGGCAATTTTCCTTAAAATAAACCTGTCAGTTGCTTGACATTTACTAGTTTCTTTAGAGAATTTGTAAAACAGCAGTGATTTTATTTGCTGATGATTAATTTCTGCTCTTTAAACTCTGCTGTATAAAACATAGTAAGGGATAGGTAAAATGACTGGAAATCTAAACTGACAGAAAGACAATCAGATATATGTCCTTATCTATCAAGGTGCTAAAAGACATCAGTAGCCATAAACTGAAAGTGCTTCAAAATTATATATCTGTGTATATTTATAGGAACCTTTAATATTATTTACGTTTCCTTAGAAGGGATTTAGGTTTCTGTATCTTTAAATGTGAACCTAGTTTATTTTCTGACTAGACATCAATTAGAAAGAGTCAGGGGATGACGTACACAAGTAAATGCGACAAGCAATAAGTAACTCAAGTTTCTAGTGATGCTTGTGGCTGTTAAATTGTCTCGAGAACCAAGCGGGAAAAGGTATGTGTTTTTTCTTTTTACTTTTCCCTTCTCTTACTTGGTGACAAACTCATGTAGTGTGCACATGAGCACTCTAGTTTGCGAAGTAGTGTTCACAACTATCAAACTTTGCATTTTAAACATGCTATGCCTTATTTCTCTACAAAATAAAAGACAACAGGATATCTAAGCTAGTCACAAGCATCTTTCAACTCCGGATGTCTGGAACCACAACACACCTGACTTATAGCCTCAAAATATCACTTAAGACATATTTTTTCACTGGACTATATCAGTATGTGCATATGGGTCAAAGGCAGAACATCTTTTAAGCTTATTTAAAGTAGTCTTATGATACATCCTAACTGAAATACTTCATTTCAAAAGCAACACATTTCTGCCCAGCATTAGCGTTTATCCAAACAGGGACACTTTTAACTTATAAAAAGTAATGCTGTCAGGGATGTAACTGATAATAAGTTATATAGCAGTCACTATTATAGCTATTAAGCAATATAACCATCTACTGATTAAAATATTATAAGTTAATGAAGATTTTATAAAAAGAAGAGAAAAAATAAAAACAACAAAACACAAAGAGAGAAAATAAACAAATAAATAAATAAATAACTATTTTGGGAACATTATTATGCATTGATTACTCTGATTAAGAATATGAAAATAATAGATGGATAATAATGAAAAATAGAGTAATGTTTAAATTATGCTTAGTATATTGATGTGATTTGAGATAAATGTATTTACATTTATGCTAATTTTGACATTTAAAATATAATTGAAAACAATACCTGTTTTGGTGTAACTTGAAGACAGTAAGAACTTTTCTTTTGTTGTTAGTATTATTATTTAGATTTTTACAGAATATAACATATGTAAGATTATTTGTGCTTTAGTTTTTTTTTCTTTTGCTCAACAGTTTTCCAATTATTTACTTCAGCATTTCTCTTCGGTGTACTTATTGTCCAGTCCATAGATTCTTCATGTGTTAGGATGTTGTTGGTAAGGTATTTTATTGCTGAATCTACTGTTTCAAAGATTTTTATTCCATTTGGTAGAAAAACTTTCAGTCTTGCTGGGAATAAAAGATGGACTTTCAGTTGCTTTTTCTTCAAGGTTTTTTTTATTGGTAGAAATTCTTTTCTTTTTGAAACCACCTTTGTAGAATAATGATTGTCAAATCTTATTAATGAATCATTGTATTTGATGGGAGAATTTGCCCAAGCATTTCTTAATATAAGATCTTTATCTTGTGTAGAAAAAAGTCTCACAATTATAGATCTCAGCTTGTTCTTACCCGGAGAAGAAGCATTTCCAGAAGCTGCTAGTGATTTATGCACCCGTTCTATACCATATGAAAGAGCTTCAGGTATTTTTGTTACATCTGATATCCAGGTGGTAAGAAAGTTTATCATATTGTCCCCTTCAGATTTTTCTGGTAGACCATATATTCTAATATTATTTCTTCTTGTTCGATTTTCCATATCATCAAGCTTTTCTAGTAAATATGTATTCTGTTGAAGTAAGAATTCAGTTTGCTGTTCCTCTATTTGGACTCCAGTGTCAATGTCACTAAATGACTATTCAATAAGTGATATCTATCCTTTCTGCTGTGTAAACATTTCTTGAAGCTGTTCCAGTTGTTGTGAGCTCTTTTCTTTAAAAGTATCTATTTTATTGTCCATCTTGTCGATTTTTATTGTAAGTTCCTGTATATTTGTAATGAGAGACTGCAGGTCTTTTTTGAAAGAAGAGTCTTGTGCTGTATTCCTTAGATGACACATGCTATAAAGCTGATATTGGTGCTTATTTTCCAGTAATTAATTTGACAGGAATTATTCAAGTTCTGACAATAAAATTGTTCTTATAGATGCTCAGAGTTATTAGAAATAAGTTAGTAATAAAAATTTCTTCAAATTAAATATTATTTTGTAAAATTCCTGTCAGAAATTGTATTGAGGTAAGAGAGCTGAAATGAAGTGCAGCTATCAGTTCAGCATCCTAGCCACGCCCCTCGTTATTTTATTTATTAAGGGTTATTGATACTTTCTTTCATCAATAAGTCCTTCAACTCTATTTAATTTCTTACAGGCAAAGTAATTTGATACTTAAATTGAAAACATTTTTTTTTTTAAGTATAGTTTAATAGCACTTGACAAAGGTTCTATTCACTACATATTATTTTATAAATGGAACTATTTATATTATAATGAATATATTCCTCTTAAGTAATAGTAACTATTTTTCTCTCACACTGGGCTCATAACTATTTTATTAATTTGACTGATAGTTGTTTTTCTTTTATCTACTCAGAAATAAAAATATCCAGAATCTATAATTTGGAGCTCTGCAACATCAGTTTTTCTTTAACTTTCTTTTAGATATGAGGGTTAATCTGGTTGAACAGCATTGTTTTACCAGATTAGGAGTATCTATCACTCCATGTTTGTTATTTTACTTATTTTAATGTAAGTATTCACTTCGCACACCTTTTTTCTCCTTTTTGCCTCAATATTTTTTTTAATTTGTGGCTTTTAATAGAAAACATCAATCTGACTTTAGGATATAAATCTTGTACACAGATTTCGAGTGACATAAGTACTTTACACCCATGTCTACTACAAATATTTTATAAAATTAAATAAATAAGCTGGACTTTACTCTCTCTAAACATTAATGGATTAAATAATCAAAGGAAAACATCTAATTTACTAAGATATAAAAAATAAATAAAGTGCAAGTTGTATTTCTACAAGAAACTCACTTTAAAACAAATGATAATTATGAATGGAATCTAAATGAATATTTAAAACTATCTAATTCTTCTTTTAATTAAAAAAAGCTATCAGGAGTCTTAATACTATGGAAGAAAAGTGTTACTAACCCTCAAATAGTTTAGAATTATGAAGACAAAGCTGGACATATATCAATTGTAATATTAAGATTTGGTAATAGAACTTGGACGCTGGTAAACTTACATTGGTTTCCTGGCATTGGAGTGGGAACAATCAAACAACACATAGACCATATTAATAGAGTATTCAAAGGCAATTTGATAATAGGAGGAAATTTTAACTATATTTTGGACAATTCAGAGACCACTAATAAAAGACCTGTTCATTTTACCCCAACAGGCAAAACTCTTAAGAAATGAACTGACAATTTAAATCTAATTGAAATGTTTAGAGTCAGAGAGAATACTTCTTTATTATTCTCTCATAGTGATCACAGATTGTAATTCCTTGTCCTCTATCTGATCACAATTCACTCATTCTTAAACTTGAAATAGATTTCAAGAGATTAACTTTCACAAAAAGAATCCCAGTTTATATTACCAAATTGAAATAATTTAAACCATGGTTAGATTCAGAAATACAATATTTCTTAGATACTGACTATATGGAAGATATAAATATAGTTATTCTATGGGATTTTCTAAAGGCATACTTATGTGGCAAAATTATAACATGGCTTAATAATAAAACAAAATAATGGGAATCTGAGTTACTAAATATCTGAAAGCAAATTATAGAAATGAATACTAATGATTTAATGGACTCAATTGCTAAAACAAAGAAATCGGGGAACTAAATAAAAAATACAATGAAATGTTAACCCACAAGACTAATATGGCTCTAGAGAAATTAAAACTAAATACATTTTCTGTTTCACCAAAACATTTGCATAACCTAGTAATAAGAAAAAAAGACAATACACTGAAGATAATATTATAAACCTCATTCATGAAGGGGAAAAAAGTTTCAAATATAAGTGGCATTTTAGATGCCTTTAAATTTCATTTTGCAGAACATTTTAGAAATAATGATTCACCTCATAATAGTCCAAATTTAGAACTGGAGTTCTCTAAAATAAAAAAAAGAAAATCCAGAAAAACTAATTATAGATATCCAAAAACAAATCTCTCTTAAAGAACTAACTAAAAAAATTAAAGAAAGTAAAAATAATAAAGCTCCTGGAATTGATAGAATTATTATTGAAATATATAAATCATTTCCAACCTCTGCAATTTCAATATTACATAAAGTTCTAAATGAAATTAATGTGCAAAATATAATTCCACTTTTCATGGAGATATTCACTCATCGCCCCTATCATAAAAGTAAATAAAGATCCTAAACAGTGTAGTTAATATAGGCCAATTTCACTACTTAATAATGATTACAAAATGTTTAGGTCTATTCTGGTTAATAAAATTAAAAAATCTCTAATACACTTTATTAGCGATGATCAAACAGGCTTTATTTATAACAGACATACTCATGATAACATCCAAAGAATATTATTGACATTTTAAATTGGGACAATCAAGAAGCCCTTATAGTTGCTCTTGACATTGAAAAAGCCTTTGACTCACTAAAATGGGATTATCTTTTTAAAGTTTTAGAAATCTATGAATTTCCTACACAATTCCTTACATTAATAAAAAAAATATTTATAACAATAATCTTGCCTATGTAAAATTGGGGTCCATTTATCTCAGAAGCTATTCAAATTACTAAAGGTACAAACAGGGTTGCCCTATCTCCCCAATCTTATTTGCACTAGCAATTGAATTTTTCTCTTCAGTAATTCACCATTAACCCTAACATTAAAGGCATTGACATTTATGGTCAATTTAATACTAAAATAATTTTCTTTGCTGATGACATTCTCCTTACTCTAATTGATTTGGATGAATCTTTACAAGAGCTAGACTTACAAGTTAAAACCTTTTATCATTTTTCAGGTTTACGTGTTAGCAAAACAAAGTCCAATTTCATGTTATTAAATAAGAAAGATGATACTCACTTAAACACAAATCAAATAATTGGAAAACAGGCTCCCTCCATAAATTATTTGGAGATAGTACTATGTGAAAACATGGATTTAACATTAAAAATAAATTATGACAATATTATGAAAACTTTAAAAATGCATATTGAAAAATAGAATAAATTGTACTTAAAATATGAGGATAGACTGCAACTAATTAAGATGGTTCTTCTCCCAAAAATAAATTTTATTGTACAAGCTATTCATATAATTCCCAATAAAAAAAATTCAAAAAGAAATAAAGAAAATTCTTATAAATGTTCTTTGGTTCCCAAAAATAAATAGAATAGCCTTTTCTTATCACATAAGACCTTGGGAATTGGGTGGTATTCATTTTCCAGATTTAGGGTATTACATTAATGCACCCATTTTTAAAATAATCATAAATTGGATCAACCCAAAATTCACTTCTGCATGGAAGTCTTTGCACACTACCTTCTTAAATGAAAATAAGTTAAGTAAAAATCTGCAACTAAATGAACAAGATAATAAATTTTGGCATATCCTTTCTGTTAAAATACAATATAATTTCTCTAAACATACTAATCTAAAATATACAAATTATATTTACAATCTATACAGAATTTTTATTAATAATAATACTGATATAAAATTATGGCTATAATTATTATTCCCCTTCAGATCTGCTAAAAACTTTTTAAATACCATTCTTACAAATACACTTAACACTTGGGAAACTATCAAAACTTTACATGTTGGTACCACTGTATAACAAAACTTGGTTTTGGATGTACAACAGTTAAAAAGTGTATATGATCTATCAAGTTCTGATTAGCTATTTCTTAACAGCTTACAACCCTATGCCCAAGATCTATACAGAATAATTGATAATTCCTCCTTTAACTCTATTACTAAACTCATATATTTCATGCATGAAGTTTTATATAATGGATTTGATTGGACAAACTTAGCATCCAAATTATATAAAATCATAATTAACTATAAAGCTAACCCAATCAAAATTATTGGAACTTTATCATTAGAGAGCTTTCATTGAATTTATCAATTGAAAGTAAAACTAATCTCTTATATTCTATTAAATTAACCTCTAATCTACAAATTGCAAAATTTTTGCTTGGAAATTTCTGCATAGAGCTTTTTACAATCCCAATAAAATTGCTAAATTTAACTCCTCCAAAGATGCAATATGTTGGAGATGTTCATTGAGTTGTAAAGCTGATTGGTCACACATATTTTATGATTGTATTTACATTAAGAAATGTTGGGAATAGATTAATAAATTTCTTCAAGACATTTATACAGATTCATTTAGTTTATCAAAGTAATTAATTCTGTTGAATGTAAATGAAAATATTATAATGAGCAATAAAGATCTTTATCTTCTTTGGACCATGCTAGTGGTAGCTAGGAAATGTATCACAAGGAAGTGGAAATCCTCCTCTGCTCTGTCTATAGAAGATTTTCTAACTCTGCTGAAAGAAACTGCGCTATTGGAAATTAAAACTAAACAACTAAGAATATTTCCTAAGTTCGGGACTAACAGCCCTTGGGTGAAAGTACTTTCTCTCATCGAGACTCTTAATTCAGATACAATGCTAACTGTTTAAGTGATGAGAATGCAAAACTTTCTCTAACTATGTGTAACTAAATTCTCACAACAGATTGTTTCCTTATTGTAGGCCATTTGTATTTATTATAAATAGTTTATTATAAATGCATTCTTTTTGGATTTGTAAATGCTCAAAATTATATTGATGGAAAATAATAAAATTATTTGAGTAAACAAAAAAATAATATTCATTAGGCAACATGGCTGGAAATCCCACTGCATTATGCAAGGGAAATGCCAAACAGTGTGGTCATAGGACAGATGCATGACTGTCAATGCCAGAGTCCCCTTCCCTCAACACATCTGTATTCCCCTACAACTGCAGTAACAGAGTATGTTTGCAAAGGATATATCAGCAGACCACACATTTCCAGGGCTGTGACATACAACCTGGCTACATATTTTACCCACAAAATGCAGGGATCAGTGTATGTCTATATGCTGTTGATAGTGTGAGGAATTAAACTTCTCTCTCTCTGGTGGCTTGTGTGGCTCACTGGGCTAAGAACATTAGCATAGGTGATGGTGTTGATGGTTCAAAGCTGGCAGCATCTTCAACTTTGCATGTGAGTTACTCATATGGTAGGAGTCCCACAGCATGTCATAATGCCGCAATCTGTTATTGCAAGACAGCTGGACAAAGCCAGAGAAAATGGGGGGCCAGAGGGTCAAACCTACACACAGACATTAAACATGGTCTGAGTAACCTAGAAGGTGGCTTGTATAAAAGCAGGTTGCAACAGTTCAGATTTGTTGCAGAATGTAAAGGCCATCACTTAAATGTCTCCATAGTTACAACACTTAATTGCTTGCATTTTACAGTATAGTACCACAAAACCACAACTGTATGGGGAACAGAGCAGACATATGGGGCAATAGGCAGGCAATTCTGCAAAAACATGAAAAGGGAGAGGTATGCAAACTTTTTCCTGAATGTGATATTACACTGTGTACCCCAGTCCCATCAAGCCTCTCAACCTCTTACTGTAAAAATATGGTCAATGCCATGAATATAAGTGGGACAAAGGCCCAAAAATAGATGCAAATATTAAATATTGCATTTACAAACATAAAGAATTGATAGAATAACATGTCTTGCATTACCGTAAATCTCTTGAAGTATCTGTATTCTGAATCTCAAATGTCTGTCATTATTTCCTAACAGCACACTTTAATGATTTGCCACTAATGTGCCAGAAAACAGCAATGTTATGTAACATAGACCAAAGATATAAGGCAAATATCTGGCCATTCTATGCAAATCTGTATAGTTGATAGGTATGAGTCACATATTATGTTCAGCAATCAGACGGGGAATGCCTTGGACAAAATATCAGGGAGGTACTGGAGTGTGGAAACAGGTGCAGCAGCCAATGTTTTGCAGCACACAAAATCTTAAACTGGAGTACAGGTAGGACTGGCCTGGAGTCACCTTGTAAGTACTGACAGTCACACTGGGTATGCTCCTACACTTAGCTAACTTGAGTCCATGTCTCTTGCCTCTTCTGCACAAAGAACAGTTATGTGGAAATATGTCTGTGCATAAAGATAGCTATATATGTATCCCCCTCACACATGATTACCCTAGCTATCAGTATGTGGCAAACACACACGCACACACACACACACACACACACACACACACACACACACATATATATATATATATATATATATATATATAGAGAGAGAGAGAGAGAGATTTCTAAATAATGTGTGGACTGATATAGACTCTCCAACTTTCCACACATATCTCCATAGCATGTTTAAATAATGTACACACACAGCAAGAGTTAAGATGACATCCCAGTTATACACATGTATCTCTCTCTCTCTCTCTCTCTCTCTATATATATATATATATATATGTGTGTGTGTGGGGTGGGGGTGTACAAATGTCCTCACTTACATGCAGAATGCTGGGGTTATCTGGACCTACACATCACAGCAGTTGTCTGATGGTAACACACCAATGCTGCAAAAGGACATAATCCACACATACACAGAACCCTGTGCCTGTGGAATTTCACCCTGTAGACAGACAACAGTGAGTGGGGAGTGTAATGTGCAATTGTTGCAATACAGGCCTTGAATAACCCATATTGTCCTTGTCCAACTGTCCACCTACAAAACTGCAATCAGCCAGACATGACCATACACGAAGCTGTACACACATATCAGGGGTGTTAACAGATATCCCACTCCAATGACACTAGAGACAATAACAGCAGCATACTGAAGCACTCTGCAGGCCACACATGCTGTGTAATATAAGGCCACTTTGCGTAAGCCACAAGTACTATGGCTGCTTCCACAAATACAACAGACATGACCTGTGGCACATGCAATGAGTACTGCAAGCTATAATGTGTACAACTAGGTAGGTAGGGTTCTAATCTCACACCAGACAACTATCTCTGTGTCTGTGTGTGTATACAGATATATCTCTTGCAACAGTAAAGACATGCCCATCTGGCTTATGCCTGTGCAATGGCTAATCAGTTTATGGCCCTGTGACTAGCTGCTTTCCTCAATAGTGACCTCCATTACAACGCCTGCTGATGTCATCCACCTAAATAGCACTGGCTGATGCTCTATTTTCAAATAATCCATGTGGCTCATGTGATAAGTGCTGCAAATTGTAGTGTGTACTATTAGATAGGGGTTCTAATCTCACAACAGCCAACTCTCTGTGTGTAACTATCACTCCTTGCAGCAGTACAGACAAGCCTATTTCTAATCAATGGTTTTACTTTTTAATGCTCTTTGACTACCTGATGACCTCTACATTGGCCTCCTTTACAAAGCCTGCTGATGTCATCCACCTTAACAGCACTAGCTGACTGTCTACTTCCAAGAAATCTTCATGGCACATGTGATAAGCACTGCAAGTTGTAGTATGTGCTACTAGATGGGTAGGGTTTCTAATCTCACATCAGCTAACTGTGTGTGTGTGCGTGTGTGTGTGTGTGTGTGTGTGTGTGTGTGTGTGTGTGTGTGTGTGTGTGTGTGTGTGTGTGTGTGTGTGTGTGTGTATACATGTATCCATCTGCAGCACTATGGACAAGCCCATATGAGCCAATCCCTATGCAATGGTTATGCATTTGATGCACCTAAGACTAGCTGCTGGCCTCTAAATGCCCTCCCCTACAAGGTCTGCTGATGTCATCCTCCTTAAGCATACTAGCTTACAGTCTAAAGTCAAATAAACTCAATGCCACATGCGATACCTATTCCAAGCTGTAGTGTGTAATAGTAGCTAGGTAAGGGTTCTAGTCTCCCACCAGCCAACTCTGTGTAGAGGTATATCCCTTAGTATGGGCTATGTCTGTGCAATAGTTATGCATTTTGCAGCCCTGTGATAAGCTCCAGGTCCTATACAGGCATCACTGATGTCTGCCACCATCTAGATTTGTATGGCCAGGAAACCCAGGTGGCATGTATAAAGGGTAGCAGACCTTCTCACAAAGTACGGATGCATAATTATGCTGGCTGCCCCCATTGTCCCAGACATGACCTTCTACACATATGCACCTAGGGAGTCATGCAAAAAGTGTAATACCTTGCTGACATCATATTTCTGCTATGTTGCTATGCCATCCTGTGCCACTGCACTGCAACCATGTATCCATAGAATAACCACTCAGACCCCTGGAACAGAAGCATACACAGGTCCATGATACACCTGTCATTCTGTCACACTAACACTAGTCTAACGTCATGCATCTAAGATACACAAAGTTTGCTGTGTAGTCATGACATATGCCAGCACACAGTACCTGTTGTGGCTCACAATACCTGCAAAGCCATAACAATACTGCACTACACAACTACATTGAAAGTAATATAGTCACCCTGTGCATCAAGCACATATTTGCATTTTTTATTTATTTTATTTAATATTTATTTTAACAGGATAACTCTAACTGGACAGCAGGTGTCCATTTTTAGTGGAGTCCTGGGGAGAAAAGCTCAAGGAAGTTACAGTTTAAATACATAGGTTATTACAGAGTGACAGTTGATTATAAATAAGGAGTTGGCTAACATATGCTAGAATGCTAACATGTAAGGCAGAATACAGTTAAATGCATAGCAGTCTAATAGTAAAGTCAACAGATCACATACCTTACAGTACTAGTACAATAGGTGTACGTAAGGTATTCAGGAATAAGTACATATTTACAATATTTACAAAAAATGTACAATGCACATGGTTGACAGTGTAGAATGAGCATCAGAAGTAGGTACATTTTTATAATATTTACGGAGTATGTAATGTAGATAGGTGATAGTGTTAAGTGAGCATCAGAGGCTTTGGGGGTAAGCTGCCTACAGTGGGGTGAGGATTTAGGTGAGGTCTTTGCAGTTGCAAAGAGGGTTAGCATAAAGGTATAATTTAAGGAGGTCTTTAAATATGATTGTGTGATTTTGTAGTCTGAGGTTGAAAGGTAGGGTGTTCCATACATTTGCGAGCTCATAGGAGAACACGGCTTTTCCAGAGCTATTCTTACATGGATTGAATTCGATCAGGGATTTGTTACTGGATCATAGTGTCCTGTTGGAGTTGTGGAAATTTAACATGCCTGCTAGGGCAGAGGTTCTGTCAGGCTGGTAGAGAATTTGATGAGCTATGATGAGTTGGTGGTAGCATAGTAAATTTGAAAATTCTAACCAGTGTAGTTTAAGTAGGGCTTGGCAGTGATGGGAGTGTGATCTAGCATTGGCTGTGAACCTAGCTATTTTATTGTAGCTTATAGAGTGTTTGGTCATGTCAGTTTTATTTATGTTGGTTAGAACAGGAGGGGCATAAAGTAATGATAATAGGAGATGAGTTCTGGCTATGGTAGTTCTAGACTCAGCGGTTAGGAATTATTTGCTATGATAGAGACATCCTAATTCTTGTGTGCTTTAGAGATAATTTGGGATATGTGTTTGTTGTATTTAAGTTGTTGATCAATTGTGATGCCTAGGAGTGTGGCCTCAGCTACTGGGGTGACGAGGGTATTATTGGCTGATAGAATGGTGGGATCATCGTGCTTGGTTTGATGGAATAGCATTAACTGTGTTTTTTCAGGGTTTAGTATCAGTTGGTTATTGTTTAGCCAGTTTTCTATTTCAGTAAAATATTCTTGGGCTTTACTTAGTAGAAGATGGATGTTGGATGCAGAGCAGATTAGGGTTGTGTCGTCTGCATACTGGACACTATCGGCTTTAGTGGTTGCTAAGTGGAGATTATTTGTAAATATGTTAAAGAGAAGGGGATCTAGGATTGAGCCTTAGGGGATGCCACATGTGACTGGATGTGGGGGGATAAGGAGTTGACCCATTTGACAGATTATGAGCGGTTGCTTAGGTAATTATTGAACTAGTGCAGAGTGGGCTTGTCAAGGTTGAGTTTGGAGAGACAGGTAAAGAGTTCATTGTGGGAAACTGTGTTGAATGCCTTCAATAAGTCTAGGAAGGTTGCAGAGACCAGTTTCCCTAGGTTTCTGTATAAGTTAATGGTGTTGGAGAAGTTAATTGGAGTAGTGGTGGTGCTATGGAATGGTCTAAAACCATGTTGGGTTTTAAATAGTAGGTTGTTGGTTAGTAGGTGGGTAAGGCGTTGATGGTGGGTACACTTTTTGAGAATATTAGATAGGGGTGATTGGATTGCGATGGGATGATAGTTGGAGAGGTCAGTTGAGGGGCATCCCTTGTGGAGAGGGATGATATATGAGGTTTTCCACAAGGAAGGAATGGTGCATTCAGAAATAGCTCTATTAATGAGTACGGAGATGGGATAGGCAATGGCCTTGGATGCGATTTGGAGGTATTTGGCTGGTAGGTTGCTGGCAGTGAGAGTGGTTGGTTTGAGTTTTGCTAAGAGTTTTTGAATGGTAGATATTAGTACTGGTTTGAATGAGAAGGGGATGGAGTTAATTTGTCATTTTGGGGTTTGTGGTTTGGTTGTGGGTGATATATCATTCACGAGTTTCATTATGGAAGAGGTAAAATAGTTATTGAAGTCTGTGGCTATGTCATGGTCTGGACCTTCAATGTTTGGTGGTAGTGTAGTGGCTTTTCTGGGTTGGAGGATGTTGTTCACTGCAGCCCAGAATTTCTATGGGTTGTTACTGTGTTTCCTTTGTAAGGTAATATAGTGATTTTGTTTGTCTATCTTCATTTGTCCCTGCATTGATGGCACAGATGGTAGGGATCTGGCACAGGTGCCAGCACATGCACAGGGTGTGGTATAAGGGAGTTAGAGGCCTAGCCTGTCCCATACAGTTGGCAGTATGTGTGTGAGTCAGGAAGGGGTGCTGGTCATATGTGCCATGGAGAGGTGCCATGTGTGTCTGTGGGTGACTTGCATGTGACAGTGAGGTTTGAGGGTGTGCATGTACACAGTCAAGCCCAGTGCTAGCTCAACATGTGTGCATGTTGGACAGCTGTGGACCATACATGGTAGAGTGGACAGTTCACCATCTTTGGCCATGAACAAGGGAGCTTAGCCTGTCAGTAATGGCACTGGCACCATCATGCCCATATTCGGATGTGGTGCAAGTACCTGATGGTGACTGCTGTCTGCTGGGCCCATGTCCCCCACATGATTACCCAGGACCATGTGCCCATGGTTTGTCACATCGTGGTATGGACAGCACACTTCCCTCTGTAGTGCTGAAGGCACAGCCACTATGGGGGCACGAGTGTGCATGGACACGTGGTCTCTCAGCAGATGGTGTTGCTGACCTATGTCTATGTGCCTGATGACCTACTCCAACCAGATGTGCCAGCACAGACAATGTGCACTCAAAGACAGACACTGTCTCAGCCCAGCATCTGTCCACTGCATCAGTTTAATGATCCATGGCATCACCAATGTGGTAGAGGCAGTCACAGATGTGAGACTGTGCTGCATCCATGATCCTGAGCATTCATCTGGTGTTGCATTTGGAATGTGCCTGTGCCTCCATGACAGCCCAAAACAGGTGGCAAGTGACCCATGGTGAGACATCTGTAACAGGAGGTGGATGGACAGCAGTCCCCCTTCAAGCATCCCTGTCAATCTGACCATGTGGGACCTCACCAGCTGTTTGGCTATGGCCAATGTCTACACTCACTGATGCCATAGTTGTCACACTGTCCTGTTCAATGTCAACACCATTTGGCTGTCCAATATCTGTGGTCTCTGGGGACTGAGTTTGTGTGGGCATACTGACTGTGTGCAAGAACAATGGGGGCAGAAGAGGGTGTCAGTCTCTGGGACAGATGCAGCTCACGACAACCCCATTGGTGCCTCACTATGGCCACCATCATCATCAGAGCCCAATGGGACACTGACTTCAGGTTGTGGGTGGGACAGACTCCAATACCTCTGTTCACCTGTGAGGAGGAAGACAAAATCAGTACATTATTACCTGTACTATTATGTATGTTAATTCACACAGACTCATACAGATGAGGAGCCACAACTGCATTACCAGAATTATACATAATATCCAGTACACCTATCCTGAGAATGATCTGACTGCTGTAGTATCACTGCTGCAGGTATGTATCATCTCCCTATAGTGAGAAAACAGGCATTCTGGAGTCATTGCCTCCTGTATAACAGGCTGCATACTTCTGCATGATTATAAATGCAAATAGGTTAGCTTTTCTACAAAGACACAGCTGTGATTATCCATTGTATGCACTGTAGTCAACTGCTCTGATATGGAGCATACAACTATTCCACTCTGGCTAAGCATAACAGTTGGCCTTGGGCTAAATGGCAGTCCTTAACATTAATATGGTATATATAAGCCAGAAAACAATGGTATCACACTTACCAGGTACAGGATCACAGACTCTGGCCACACCTGATGGACCTATGAAAATGTGAGGGAGAGGGATTATCAGCAATACCAAATGTTGCACTGTTAAGAGGGTAATATGTGCATATATCCACATGAACAGTAGCTAATGTGATACTGCCTATGTTACTGATATTCTGAGTATATATGCACAGCTGTGCATTAAAGCACCCCCCCCCACCATGCAGACAGACCTGACACCTATGTACTGGTATGCAGAGCCTGCCACAATAACTGGTACAGTATTACACTGGTGAACAAAATAAGCTTACCTGGATGCTCCTCTGATGTGGATGCTGTGGCACCCATCTCCAGGATGTATGAGGTGATGAATGCCTGGGAGCTGGTGGTTGATTCTAGGTTTGCCAGGACTTCCTCTGTGGCTGTGAGTGGTTGTTCTGTTGCAGTCCTTCCACTGGTGGCAGCATGATCCCTGGCTACAGCAGCTGCCATTTCACGTGCAGCATTGAGCATATCTGTGGCCCTGTGTTGGACCTGTTCATAGGTCCTGTCCTGATGTCCACTTTGTTAACTGCCCTGACTAGTTCACCCCACAATGGTGCACACTGGTCATGATGTTGTCGACCCCTTGAAAGCAGAATGTGATGATGCAGTCTGTGGCCATCCAGGACAACAGCATTCTCAACAGCTGTGAATGGGGGATGCTTCCTGTGATGCATTGTTTCTGAAAGACAACAAGAGGTTTACACATTACACGACTGGATACATGGACATCCACTATGTACAGAACCTGCACAACCAATATGGTTTGCACTATCAGCCAGTCCCTCACATGTCATACCCCACAGTCTATCAACACACTACATGTGTGTCTATAACCAGGATCGTAGCAATACTGGATATGTCTCTGTGTGCTGTGACAGATTTTGCTGTATCTCTCTACACCAATCACTGTAGTCTATTGTGATGTGTGCCCTATGGGAAGCTCGCACTAATATGTCATACAGCCACTGTCGGACAAATAACTGTGTCGTATTATAACAACTATATGGGAACAGTCCAGCAAAAGCAGTGTGCCACAATGACAGACAGCAATGCAAACCTGCTGTAGCATATGTTCCCTGTAGGCATCCCACCTACCCACTACACAGATGCTTGTGGACTGTGAATGTATGCCTCATGAATATGATCCTTTTAGCAGAAACATGTGGATGTCTGACAAATGATTGACCATCCATTGATGGTTGTTGATGGATAATAGGGAATCTTGCTGTCACACGCCAGACCCCTCAGAAACCATGTATGCTACAGTAATATCTGTTAGTGTAGTCAGTTTTATGTTGTATGGCAATATATATGCCCTGTCACTGAAGTTGGGCCTGTGTCTCCCATTACTTATGGCTATGACTGAATCCCTGCTGTAGGGGGTTGACAGGTATGTTAACCATTGCTCTCAACCAATGAGGGACGAATGTCAACAAAACAATGACCTAGCCAGGGCACCTCAGGGACAGTCAGGGACACTTGTAGAATGCCAGCTTTATTTATGTGTGACACTGACAGACTGAGAGGTTGTGAATCACAGTACATCATTTGATGTTACAGGAGTGTACATCCTTACTCTGTGTCACTATGTCTAACACAGATTCCACTAGCTTTTCTACAGCAACCATTGTAGGAGGGAGTAACAGGGACAGAGTTGGGATTTGACTCAAAGCAGGGACAGTTGTGAGGCATACCTGTAGCTGTTGGACAGCAGAGTATCACCATGTCAATACAATAGATGTATGACAGGCCTACACTTGTAATCCCTATTCCACATACCTCCATCCTACCATCTGCATCCCATTACATGGGGACATCTATTACATACCTGCTAGAGTGAAGTACTCCTTTTCTGAAGTGTTCATCAGAAAATAGCTTACAAAACCATTGTATGTTTAAGAAAAACAGCATACAGACCTGTTCCCCATTGGCAGTCAGTTGCCTTTTGTAGGTAATGCTCATTAACATGTAATTGCCTGTGCACCAATCTGTGCCAGAGATTTGCTAATTACATCCATATCAACTGGGCTGTACTTTCATTAGCCAATGACATGGCACCACAGTGCAATATTTAAGGCCTTCATGTAGATCTTGGTCCCTTTCTTAGACTTTGAATTGGATATTAGTGAGGTGCGAAGACTACAGCATCAAAGAGGATAGGTACAATTTCTGTCCACTGTTGAGATTTCTGAGGTATGTCCAGAGTTTTGCTTGATACGTTTGGCCATTGTCCCATGACATTGTGATTATCTGGCAGTTCAGTGGTAAACATTGTGGGCTAAGGTCAGTAAGGAGAGGGAAATATGTGAATGTGAGACATCATATCCATCAGACTATGCATGCTGATGTAGTAGCTGCTATACTATGATCTCAGTAGCTTTGTAAGGGCAAACTGTGCAACATGCCCCTGTTGCTGGACCTTTGTGCCCCTACCAGTTATGTATGGTTGTGTCTGGATCCCTTGTTCTAGGGGTTTGTGAGGTATGGTAGGTCTGTAGCAGCTAGCTTAGCATACAGCTTCATGTGTTCCAGGCTGGAACTGC
The DNA here is from genome assembly GCF_019279795.1 of Protopterus annectens. NCBI lineage: Eukaryota > Metazoa > Chordata > Ceratodontiformes > Protopteridae > Protopterus > Protopterus annectens. Next base: position 1,527,468,287 of record NC_056745.1, on the reverse strand, counting down.
TGCTGCAGCCTAGGGCACATAGGGGAGAGTGTGAAATCTTTGGAAGACAGCAAGCTGTACATGAAACTGAGGCAGCAGTGTCAGCTGTGTCATCACAGCAGATCCAGGGTAATGGTACCCTTTACTGTCCAGCCGAGGCAGGTGAATAAGGTAAATCTGTTATGTAACAGTGCCAATCACAGAGTCGTAGGTAGCATATAGTTTGGCTATACAAATATGTGCAGTGTGTCCCTACCTACAGGCCTTTGACTTGCAAACATGAGTTTCAGTTAATGCAGAAGCAGCATCCTGTGTGGGTTAAAACTGCATGACTCAGTCATTATTTGCTGTGTTCACAAGAATGTAATTGATGTGCAACACACTGGATTGAAACCCAGGACTGTGGGTGGCAAAATATATTACATGCAAGGCATTTAACAGACTGAGCTACTGCGTGAGTGCTGTAGCAGCTCTATTTGAAAAATATATGTGCATACATACAGTCTGTGAAACACATTGTTTGCATCCATCATTATGTGCATGGCTTTCAAAGGCAGTTGTTGTACACATGTACTTTGCCATTGCTGGCTTAGCAGATGTGTTTAAAGATGATGCTGATAAAAGGGAACAATTATCTGCTATCATACTTTTCAACCACTTAGAGCAAGAAACCTGGACAAAGCCATAACTAAATGTGGGACAAAGGCTCAAAAACAGGGACACTCTTTGCATATTGCTCTTGCAAACTTAGAATGTTGATAGAATAACAGGTTTTACATTAGCATGTGTTTTCTGAAGGGTATGAAGTGAGAAACTCAAATGTCTGTCGTGATGTTCTAACCTCAATCTTTGATAACGTGCCAGTACTTTTCCAGAAAAATATGATTTTATGAAAACCAGGCCAAAAATAGTGGGAAAAACTCTGGACATTCTGCTATCTCAGGCCTCACTTACATCCATTATTATTTAGTTGTCTATGTACTGGTGTAGTGTTTGCATCACAGTCCCAGGTACACACCCATTTTTCCCATTATATGTACTTGCAATCTGTCAGTGGCAATCAGTACATTTTGCTGGAAACACCTGTTCTAATTCAGAGCTGAGTGACCTAGTGGCCATAATGCACTGTGCTGCAGTTGATAGTGGCCTGGGTTTGAGACGTGGCAGGAGTGATTATTTTGCTGATCTGCCTAACACTGTGAGAAACACATAAGACAATTAAGGCACTTTTAATCAGTGTTAATTGGTTTGCAAGGGCTCATGCTACATGCCACTTAACTCTGCATAAACCTGTGCTAAAAAGTATAAAAGAAAAAGGCGGTGATAGGACAGTGGTGAAATGGGAGCAAGCAGGGGGAAAAAATGGATACACTAGAAAATCTCGAAGTACTGAAATGTCGAAATTCAGTACGTCGAGACCAAATAGTGGAAAGTGCAGTTAACCGAAACTACACTATGCTGAATCTGCAACTGTCGAATCTGCCACTATCGTGGTGTCACGTTCGTGACGTGTTGTGCGGTTTGCTGATTTATCTGGGGTTTCAGGAAAGTGTTGTGTGTTTGAGGATAATGGGTAGGGATTTTAGTGTGTGTGAGTGTGTGCAGTGGTGTTTGTGTGTTTAATGTGACCTCAGAGTTAGAATATATATAAGTAGCGGGGGTGTGGGGGGTGCAGAGGGGCTTGCCCCCCTGCTTATAGGTAGGTTAAGTGTGTTTGTGTGTGTTGTTATATTTCTTTAGTTAGGTAGGTGTATGTGTGTGTGTGATTATGTCCTGGTGTGTATGTGTGTGTGTGTGTGTGTGTGTGTGTGTGTGTGTGTGTGTGTGTGTGTGTGTGTGTGTGTGAATGATCGCGATTGTAGTATTTGTGATTGTAGTTTTTCGTGTATGTGGTTTTTCGACTATTCAGTCTCAAAATACTGAAATTCGCCATTTCAGTATTTTGAGATTGTATAATGAATCCGGAAAAAGCATACTGAAAGACAGGTAGGGTTGTGCATGTCTACTATTTGCATCAGGGCTCTAACATTTTCTACACGCTTGAGCAGCCAGCAGCCTTTACCCCTCCCTCCTATCTACCCAACAGCCAACACACCTCTTCACTTACAATAACCCTCTGTTACTATCTCATCTTCCACAGTTCTTCACCAGTTAGCTCCCTCACACACTTACCTACAATACTAGATTTGCCCACTAGGTAGCACCCTTATCATATCCATTATTCACTGCCTCTCTCTCTGTTTTACCTCTGTAATTTCACTATATTTCTCACTTATTATCTTTCTTCACCCTTATCCTATCCATTATTCACTGCCTCTCTCTCTGTTTTACCTCTGTAACTTCACTATATTTCTTAAGTTCTTGACCTGCTCCTCCTCCTCTTACTCACCTTGTGCTTAAACAGTATTTACCCTTTTGTATCTTATTTTCATTAGAATCCTGTATTATCTCAGACCTTTCCCAGTCATGTCCTACCTTACTTACCTTTAGCTACCTGCATTGCTGATAGTTTCTTCTCTAGCTTCTCCTTCAATTGTCGCAACCCGCTCCATTCGCCATGTGGGCTAACTCTGCTCCTTTACCCCCAAATCCCACTCACCACCAGAGATCCTACTCTTATACCTATCAAACCACACCCCTTCTCCATTCCACCAATCACATTTCCATTAAACAATCTTCTCTATTTTCCTGCCTTTTTTCCACCACTTCCTATCTCTCTCACCACACCCTTTTGCCTTTCCTTACCACACCTACTTTACCTCTGTACCTATAGTAATAATTTATATCTACCATTGCAATGAATAAACCCTCCACCCTAGTCCTCTTACAGAGGTTACTCATACTCACACTTCTACCTCCTTTAACTCTAGCATACCTGCTAACCTCCTATGCGCGCCCAGTATATTCACATGTTCTTTACCATACTAAACAATCTACTTCTTCTTCACTAGCCTCTCACACTGACCATTTCAACATTACATCTACACCCAGCTATCTACAACCTAAATACCATAGGACAGCCCACATTAGATATAACTTCCCTAATACCAGAAGATATCCATTTCTTCTCAGTAAATATATTAATACTAGATATCTAACACTACTCCTCTCCCTAAAGGATGGAGATATTCACCCAAACCCTGGCCCAAACACCTCCACTACCACTCAACTCGTCAACCTAAACCCCTCTGCCATCTACCTACTTCAAAAGCCACCCAACTCACTCTTAATAGCTCACCTCAACACACATAGCATTAATAATAAAATAACACAACTCCATGCTCTCTTGAAACTCTACTCCTTTGATAGTATTTGTCTAACAGAAACTTGGCTAAAACCTGTAACTAAAGAAAATGAAGTTATCCCACCTGGTTACAACATCTTACATCCTGACCGTGTAGCCAAGAAAGGTGGTGGAGTAGCAGTTCTATTCAAATCTGATATTCAAATAACCATCTTCAACCAAAAATCACTTCAGGACTCTAATGCTGAGATACTTATTACCAAGCTTCAGCTAAACTCAGTCAAATCTATCTATATTATCTGCATCTATGTTCCTCCAGGCAATAACATTACTACCATTGAAAACATCCTTTGTTGGCTATCTCAAAACCTTCCCCAAGAAACCATAATCCTAGGTGATTTTAACATTGATTGGAAATGTTGCAACAACAACTACCCTACTAGCCATATTAATCTCTATGGGTTTACCCAAACTATTACCGCTCCTACTAGAATAAACAAGACTAATAAGAAAGAAAGCACCTTAGATTGAATACTCATTAATAATCAACCCCAGACTTATGAATCTGGAACCCTCCCCGACGATGTAAGCGACCACTCACTGACCTACATTATCAGGCTCAAAAGCAATCCACCCATTCAACCCATATTTAGGGCAATTAGAACCAAGAAAAACTTCAACTTGGAACTATTCCTAAGTGAACTTAGAGCATGTAATTGGTCCCCCATAAAACACCTTTCTCTTGATGAAGCTGTTGATTACTTTAATGCTAATTTCCTAGCCATACTCAACCACCATGCTCCTACCCGCTCTATTAGGATAAGAACTAAATCTGCTCCTTGGCTTTCTAAGGAAACTAAACAAAAAATCCATCTCAGAAATAAATACCGGAATAAATCACGCTTAAGAAAAAACCCTGTTGACTTCCAAAACTACAAACAACTGAGAAATGAAACAAAAAAGCTATACTGTCCGATAAACAAAACTATTACCTACAATCTCAGCAGACCCACCATAATAAACCACAAAAGTTCTGGGCAAGTATTAATCAATTATTACATCCCGGTCAATCTATCACACCTAACCGACAAGGCACTGACAAGGACAATCCCAAGCAAACTGCTAATGCCTTTAATACCTTTTTCACCAAAGCAATTCAAACTCTTGCCACTCAGCTCTCTCCTCAAAACGTAACTATATCTAATTCTGACTCTAACCCACCACCTCCATTTCTCTTCCCACCTGTCCCAACAGCATTTATTCTCACCCTTATCCAAAAACTCAAACCATGCACTCCTTCTACTGACCAACTACCCGCAGAATACTTACAGTTAGCAGCCAAATCTATTGCTTACCCCATCTCCATTCTCATCAATAGAACAATCACTGAAGGATATATCCCTAAACTTTGGAAAGGCTCTCATATTATTCCCCTTCATAAGGGGGAGACTCCACTGAACTCTCCAACTATCATCCCATAGCCCTACTTTCTCCTTTATCTAAGGTTATGGAAAGATGTATCCACAGGCAATTGCTAGACCACCTTCTCCATAATAACCTACTTTCCAACTCCCAACATGGTTTCAGACCTTCCCATAGCACTACTACTGCCCTCCTTTCCTTTATGGACACCATCAACAAAAACCATAACCTTAACATGCTTCCATCTGCACTTTTCATTGACCTGTCCAAGGCTTTTGACATGGTAAATCACAATATACTCATAAACATTCTCAAATCTCTATCACTTGACATATTAGTTATAAAATGGTTCCAATCCTACTTAGATAACAGACATCACGCTGTCCTCTGGAACACCATTCTTTCTACCCATCTACCTGTTAACATTGGTGTCCCACAAGGGTCCATACTGGGCCCGCTCCAGTTTTCTATATTCATCAATGACCTTCACCAAGTAGTTCCCCAAGCTACATGTATACAATATGCAGATGATTCTACACGTATATGCTCAGCCACATTTGTATCTGAACTTCACTCCCTTACACAAGACGTATTTGACTCTGTAGAACTATGGTTTACAGAACACTGTCTCCTACTAAACCCTAAAAAAACTAAACTCCTCCTTTTTTACACCTACCAGTAAATCTCTCCCAATAGACTTCACTGTAACATCCAATAATGGTACTCTTATATCCCAAGATCTTACTACCAAACTGCTAGGTATCACCATAGACAACAACCTTAACTTTGACACCCATATCAACAACACTTTGAAAACTATTAATAAAAAATAGGCTCTCTTTACAGGATCAAACCCTTATTCACTCATGCAACTAGAATAACTATTGCCCACACCCATCTAATTTCTACCCTTTTTTATGCCTAACCCATATTTACTAATCAGTTGAAAAATAACCTTAAGAAACTAGAAAACTCCTACAATAATATAGCCAGGTTTGCCACAGGTACCCTTTCAGAACACACCACTGTATTAATCTAAAGCATCTAGGGTGGCTTGAATTACAGGAGCAGCTCAAATTTAGTCAACTGGCCATCGCCCATAAAATACTTTATCAACCTGCCAAGACACCCATCCTATCTAACCTTATTCACCCCTACTATAACCTGAAGTCCCTAAGATCTTCACAAAAACTTCTTGTAAATATCAATAAATCAAACAATAGAGCTGGAGACCCTCTCTCTTCTCTAATACTGTTGGAAAAACCTGGAACCTACTTCCCTCCAAACTTTCCACACTTCCCTCTCTTACTCTGTTTAAAAATAAACTTAAGCTCTGCCTCAAAATACATTGGATGTGCCCCTGTACTAAACCTGACTGACCAACATGCTCTTGTTACTTGATTCAACCTTACCTTCTCATCTCTGCAATAATTTCATCTTAACAATTACTATTCTAACTCTCCATCATAGTCTTACTTATTACTGTATTCTCAAAAAGTGACATGTTTTATTACTAGATGTATTACTCAACTGCTACTCCATTTTACTTTCTTTTTATCTTCCTTTCTTATCTACATTTATACTGTACTTTTTTAGCTATTATTCTTTCTGAACATTTACTTGTAACTTCATTAGTAATTGTACTAAGTCTAGTCAAATATTTTGTATTTTTTATACTTTATAAATGTGTGACCACTTAAAGTTTTTTTTCTTTACTGTGAATTTGTTTGCATTTTAAATATGCACTTTTGTAGATGTGAATTTTATTTGAACTGTTTGGAGCTTATCTCCCCAGCCCTCTACTGAAAATGGACATATAACCAGCTAGACTAGCCCGGTCAACAAATGTAAAATAAAATAAAATAAATAAATAAATAAATTAGGTGTGTAGGAAAGGACCATACCTTTCCATTTCTTGTACAGCAACAGCTGTGCAGGTTTTATAGAATTCATACGTGAATTTGAAGCCTCACACCCCAGAGAGAGGGGTAAGGACAACATAAATGTGTTAATTAATTAATTTCATAATTAGATGTGTCCAGTGGACACATGTGTAAAATGGAGAGCTAAGTATGTTGTTTTATTTTTTTGTGGGACAGGTGCTGACTTTTTTTTTTTCTTAAAAAGAGAATGGAATGTTGGGGTAGGGATGCAATTACATGTGGGGTACATGTGGGGAGGTAAGGTGGGTAGGATAGGTTGCATTTGCAGACAGACAAGGCAACAAGACAGCTGACAGGGGTGGTGTGTGACACATGAGGGGGTAAATACCTTGGATTGGGAGGGTGCTGTGGAATCTGAGGTGCATGTGCCTCCAGATTGCAGCAGCATGACTGAGATCTCCACCCATGGGCAGTCAGCACCGTTCCTTCACTGCCACAAAGGTGGCTGTGTAGGAAGCTGGGCACCGGGGCCAGCAGGCCCCATCAGGTTGCCCAGTCTACCCTCAATCCAGCTCAGGCAATATTCATAGCTTCTATTAGCAATCCTGTGCACCATGGCCAGTAGTTGATCCTGGGTTACAACCCCCCTCTGAACCCAGCTCCCACTGGAGAATGGACCCCGTTTCCTGAGGCGGTTCCACCCAAAGTTGGTGCAGGCACAGTGGAGAGGGATCCACCAGCATGGGTCCCAGATTTGCTGGGACTCAGTGCCACAACCAGCTCAGGTAGTGTAGGCATATCAGCAGGAACAGGCCTACCCTGATGTGTTGTGGTTATGCAGTTAGACCAATACATACACGTGAGTTATGAACAAAATCATTGTTAGTAATAATGGCATGCCAGAACAATGGAAATAACCCCATTACAGTTCAATGCATATTATGTAAAACACAACAATAAATAACAGAACAGTCAGTATATTAACAGCATGCCAGTAACAGTTACAGCATAAAGCCTACAGAATAGGTAATTCAAGAAGATATGCTAGTATGCAACCATAGTAATATATAACATTAATAAAATACATGTCCCAAAATAAAGTTTATGGATCAACATATGTTAATAGTAAACCATAGCCAATATATAACAATAATAAATATATGAAGATAAGGGGTGGGGAGAGAGAGAAATACAGTCCATTAATACCATCATGGGCAATATAGTTGACAACAGTAATGCTATCTACTCTATAGGTTTGTCCTTTCTTTATGTGTAAATGTGCTGTATAGCTGCTATATGTACATACCTCTTAAGCTATCTGTATGGGACACTATGGTCCAAGCAGTAACACCTGCAGGTACATGATTACAAAGAAGATCTACACATCAGGTGGACCTAAATAACTACCATGGTGTACTATGGGCTAATGTACTGTTACCTTGTTACTGACATATAATCATGTCAATGATACATTTGTGACAGAGGGATTGCACAACTGTAATTACATTCCAGGACATCATGACACTTGAGAGACATGTATGTGTACAGTAAAGACAGTACACAGCTGTCATGCCTTGCTTTGCAGGCATGAGGATAGTACCCAATAGCAGTGACTGCAGGGGACATGTGCATCACATCTATTAAAGACACTCCAACATACATCCGTATCAAAATTAACACATTTTATTTCTTTTATGTTAATATATTTTATTATTGTTTCACATATTTTCTTTATTTTATCCATTAATAGAACATTGATGGTAATGATTTTAACAGTCTGTGACACCTGAACAAACAATTGTTTACATATAATATGAGCTATCTCACCCATTTACTTGGAGCTCCTGTGGAGCGAATGATATCTGTAATCAATACGTGACTGATATTGTAATATTTCTAGCAGGCATGGGGATAGAACCCAGTAGCAGTGACTGCAGAGGACATGTTCATCACATGTATTAATTGACTGCAGCAACCTTGACAAGACACTCCAGGCATACATCCATACCAAGATTAACACATTTTATTTCTTTTATGTTAATATATTTCATTATCATTGCAAATATTTCCTTTATTTTATGCATTGATAGCACATTGGTGGCAATGGTTTTTAACAGTCTGTGACATCTGAACAAACAATTATTTACACATAACATGGGCTATCTCACCCATTTACCAGTAGTCCTTGTGGAGAGAATATCTGTCATTATAACATATCTGACTCAGAAAAATGTACTTCATACACAGCTTTTAACAAACTGAGTTACTGAGTCACTGCTGATATTTGTCTAGAGCTCACCTGGAAACAAATTTTGACCTGGCAGTATTTCTACAGTGTTATAATACACTGCAGTGACATTTGAACACACATGCACGAAAGGCATTCATGACAAAGATACTAGATAACCTATACATTACTAAATAAAATGCAGGTGTACACAATATACTGTTACTGGGTTGAAATATCAGCTCTAGTTCCACAAGTATTGTACAACTGTTTATTACAGATACCTTCATACATTTACTGGAATAGTTTCAAGCTTTTCTTGGATAAAAGTTGACATTATGCTGCTGTAATTCCACAGTTATTGCACTACAAATGTTTTGTACATAAATAGTTCATGCTCTACTCTTTCTGTTTTATTTGAATATAGATAGCATAATGCAGCTGTAGTCACCACACTCATTGCATCACCTGGCCAGGCACCCTGCATGTGTCTCGACATTGCCAGTTCTCACCTCTGCAGCTGTTGGGAGAGAGGCACACCATTATGCATACCAGTTTAGCAGACATTCAAGATTAAATATTGGTGAAACACAGGTAAACTTACTTACACACATGTGGGAAATTGCCCACCTGGAATTTTTGGACCCAGGCATCCAATAGAGCCCCCTTTATTCTTTTCAGGTCATCATGGTGGTGATGACACTGCTGACCTGTGTGGTGGATACCAGTTGCATGGTTGAGGTCCCTTGCTACATGGTCCCAGGCCTCTACTTTGTCCTGTAAACTCCCTACATGAACTAGTCTTCATGTTTTTTTCATAAGGAGTCCAACCATGACCATGGACTCCTCAACTACCCACCACTGTGTCCGAATGTGTGAACCCTCTCCAACACATGCCATTGTATTTTTCAGAGACAAAATTCCAATGGATTATGGTGCATTCCTGCCTATTAGGCTTAATATAGCCCTTTTTCCCACCCTTATGTGCCATTGGGAAATTTTTAAAAATGCGTTGCATCACTTGGCAACATGCAAACCAAGCAGCTGAGCAGTGCTTAAACTGGCAATGCTTAGAAGTACTTAGCAGTGCACAAACCAGATAAGCACAGCCAAGCAGTGCCAGGCACTGCTAAGCAGTGCCTAAACAGAGGTAGTTTAAGCAGTGCTTATCATGGCTTAGCACAGCTTAGCTGAGTGCAGCAGATCATGATTTAAAAATAACTGGCATAATTTATATTGCAAAATAATCGCTTAATTTTCCTTCCATGTATTCAAACCCCACACCTACAACACATAAGGCCATAATTCTACCCACTCAGCTACGTGGAATGCTGCTATACTTTTACATATGCCTATGAGCCATGTTTAAGCACTGCTAATCCCCACACAAACCCACTAAGCAATGCTAATACTTGACCTTTGAATCAAAAATTAAATGCATCCAGTTTCTATTTTTATTTGCGCAGTGCAGTGCAAACTTAAAAAAAATTAAATACAGTGATATATATACTTGGACAGTGCAGGGGGTGTGTTACTCATCAGCAGACACAGTTAGTCACACACTTCCTACAATGATTAAATAATCATGTTCCATGGCTCTCCCTCAGCAACACACTATCATTAATATGCATGGCATGCTACCAAGAGGGAACTGAATACACGGACATGGTAACTTCTGTCTAGGCTCTACACTATGCCTACATGGATTTTTTTTAAGTCTGGGGGAATGTCCATTCATTCTTGATATTGATTCTATTACTATTAAAGGGACTCCACAATGTGGTAGGTTAAGTAATGGTAATTGTAACACCAAAGGTGTGATATATATTTCTGTTTGTTAAACCTGTGGAAGTTTTTTTATGTAGGAAAAACTAAGAGAAAGTTCAGGAAAAAGAATTTATTAACATTAATATGCTATTTCAAGAATAAACACTAATAACACTCTTTATAAGCACACTTTGAAATGCCAATAATTTACTAAATTTACATTTGGTATTTTAGAAATGGAGTCACAAAACCCAGGAGGAGGGTGGTGGGAACTTCAAATTGAAATTAAATAACTACTTTGGATTTTTAAGCTGAACTCTACCTTCCCACCAGGAATTAATGAGAATGTATCACTTTTGCCCACACTAAAAAGATGGCTTTTGATATATAAGTTTTTATAAATTAATATGTTAATTGTTTTTTTACAAACACTGTTTTCTAAATTTTCATTATATTTGTTGCAATGTTTTAATTTTGTTTCTTTAAAAATATGTGTTGGAGTTTAATAAATACTCTCTGTGTGTAATTTGTTTTGTCCTGAGGAAGTCACAGCGATGTGTAAGGATGAAACCACTTAATGTGTAAAATAAAGTTCTTTTAATGTAGGACTAAGTTTTTGTTTTGAACAAAAGATCCTTTGGTACTTAATAAGGTCCATTCTAGTGTGGAGCTTATTGTGTTTAAGCCCTCAGTACCTATTATATTTTTATTTGGTTGTTACAATCGGTACTGTTGAAATAGCTTTTGCTTTTATTCATGGATACTAATGATATACCAGGCAGGTGGAATGCATGATAGGTAGCCAACCACACAGTCAGCACCTACAGCAGAGCACGATAAAGTATGCATACAGCATACAATCTGATTTTTCCCCATACTCTGCACCATTAAAGGTATAGACTTGGGAATTTTAACTGATAGAATCCTAGGGGCTGCTGTAGCACTGCTACATCTCTATGTGCTAGATGCTGAAGTCAATGCTGCTGCTGCTGCTGACAATAGGCCTAGACAGAGAAGGAGAAGAGTGTTCAGGTCCAGGGTAACCTTCCAGGAGCTACATGAGCTGGGGATTGTAGAGAGGTACAGGGTGGACAGGAGCATACTACAAGAACTCACTGAGCTCTGCTGCCCTCACTTCAAACCCAGAGCCAACAGAGGAGAACCCATCCCAGTGTAAACAATGGCATACATATGACTCTTAGGTTTCCAATGACCACCTGGAGACATAATGAGGGTCTCACAGGCATCAGCATCCAAGGTACTCCTTCAGTTTCTGGATGCCATGCTACAACATGCCAATGAGCATATAATTTTATCCCTCACCTCTGAGGTGAAGGCCAGCAATATGCAACACTTCTTCCATATAGCACACCACCCCGTGGTACTAGGTGCCATAGATGGCACTCATGTACACATCAAGTCACCACCAAGTGAGATGGGTGGAATCTATGTCAACCAGAAGGAGTACCACTCAATCAACTGCCAAGTCATGTGCAATGCCCAGGGGATTATCATGAATGTGTGTGCTGGCAGCCCTGGCAGGTGACATAACTCCCATATCTGGCATGCATCACAGCTGTACCAGATGTTTGCTAGGGAGGAAATCCTACACAGCCATTTTCTGGGGGATGCTAGCTATGCACTAGAATTGTGGATGATGACACCCATCAGAAATGCACATGCACCCATGGAAGACTGCCATAATGATGCACATGCACAAACTAGAAACATCTTAGATTGTGTGTTTGGGCTTTTGAAATTGCAGTTTTGGTGCCTCAATATATCTGTTGGAGTCCTGCAGTACTCTCCAGCCACATGTGCACATATGTTCACAGTATGTGCCATGCTACATAATATGATCTTGTGGAAACAGCTGCCGCAGCATTAAATAAGGAAGGGCTACACAGCACCCCACCACTGGCAAGGTCACCACACCCACAGTCACATGAGGACTTGGAGGAGGAACCCCCGTGATGATGTCCCTAAAGTCAGATGTAGGCATGCCCAGTATGCCTGGCTTTGGCTAAGAGACAATGCATAGCACATTCACTGACAACCTAGGGCCCTAGGGACTAACACCTCACTTCTACTCACATACAGCTAGTAAAATTGTTAATTCTAGGCAACACACAACCTGCATCTATCCATGTATTTGGCTGTGTACTGCTTGCATCACACAGAATCAACCCTACATTACAGTTCTGTCAACTGCTGCATTCACAAGGTAAGTCCCTGACCTATACACTACTTGTAAGGATTGCTATAATACAGTATCATATCATGCAGTATGTATGTATCTGCTGTATTTATGCAAGGAAATATAGTGGGCTATGTAGACAGAAGAAACATCCACATGGGCTACAGATTATCAGTCCAATAGTATATGTTCCCTAATAATCACTAGGCCTCATGGTTGGACTGTTCACTACATTGCTCAAGGGAGATGTTAAACAGTGGGGTCACATGATGTTTGGGCTACTGTCTATCCCAGCAGATCATGTGCTGTTGTTCCCCTCACCCCAACACAGCAGTGTTCCCATATAACTGCTTATAAGTCAGCAATGGCATATCAGCAGATCAGGCAATCTTAAGGCTGTAACATAAAACTTGATCACACACTGTATGTCACACATAAAGCAAGAATTACAATGTACATATTTATGCTGTTGATTGTGTGATGAATGACTCCTATCCATCTGGCAGCCGGTGTTGCTCAGTAGACTATGGAAGTTAGCATTGGTGATGGTGTTTATGGTTCTAATCTGGAAGTAGTCACATATTTTGCATGTGAGGTACTATTATGTAGGTGTTTTTACAGACATTCTGTGTGTGTGCAACATTATGAACCTCAGTCACATATTAAGTACAGCAGACAGCTGGGGAATGCCATTTTGAGTGAAGTGCAATTCTGCAGAAACAGTGACAAATGTCAGTGCCTGTAACACACAAAATCCCAAACTGGTGTATAGGTAGGTGTGGCCTGGAGTCACTTTATAAGTACATACATTTCCAATGGGCATGCCCAGACACTTAGAATAAAATGATTGCAATTCCATTGACCCTTCATCAATATGACCTGCTATGTATAGATAGGTCTATGCATACAGACATATACGTATACATATCTGTTGCTATATCTCTCCCACATACATAGTATAGATAACTCTATGTGGTGTCAAATAGATATATGATATATATATATATATATATATATATATATATATATATATATATATATATATATATATATATATCTATATTAAAATGATACATAGGCTCTCCCCATATATCTGCATAACATATCTACATATCATATACACACGCAGCTACAATTATATATACATCTCTGTTATATGCATAAATATGTGTGTGGATGTCCTTATTGTCCTACATACCCTAAAATGGTGAGTAAATCTGCAGTATCACACATCCATACTGTTGCTCAAAGGATCCAAACTAAGGACACAATAGTACATAATCCACTTATCTACAGACACTTGTGCCTGCTGGATTTCACCATGCAGACAGACACAGGTGAACAGCTGATGTAATGTAGAATGTTGACAATGCATGCATGGACAAGACACATTGTTCCTGCCCAAAGGTTTGTCTTTCTAAGTAGAAACAACCACTTATGGCCATTCTGGTAACTGCACACACATAACTAGGATAATAGTTATCTCATCGCTAGAATACTAGATGCAGATAACAGTGTGCTGCAATATCACTCTGCAGGCCACAGATGCTGTTGAACACAAGCCTAGTTTGTGTAATGCTCAAGTGCTGTGCCTGCAATTATATATATATATATATGCACTGGAGCCGTGGATGATGACTCCCATCAGAAATGCACACACACCCATGCAAGAATGCCATAATGAGGCACACGCACAAACCAGAATCATCATAGAGCGTGTGTTTGGGATGCTGAAATCACGGTTCCGTTTCTTGGACATATCTGGTGGAGCCTTGCAGTACTCTCCAGGCATGTGTGTCCACATCTCCATAGTATGTGCCATGCTACATAATATGATCCTGCGGAAACAGCTGCAGCAGGGACATAATGGTGAAGGGCCTCACAGATCACCACAATTGCCAAGGGCACCACAGGCACAGAGGGATTCAGACCATGAACACCCTGTGCCAGCCCCAGTAGGCAAATGGAGGCATGCACAATATGCCCATACCTTGGCAAAGAGGGAACGTATAGCACATACACTTATAGTGTAGGCCGCTACGGACTGACACACTTCTCCACCTGCACACACAGTAAAATGGATGGCACACACACACGACCACCTGTAAATTGTCATGTATAGGTGGTCTACTGTGTGCATCCTACATAGGCCACCCTCAGCTATTGCACACACAACTGCTATTGGCACAAGGTAAGTCAATACCTAAACAGTAAATTAAGCTAACAGCATGTGTTGATACTGTATGTATAGGTTCCTAGGTACATCAGTAGGCACATGCCTAATTGTCAGAGGCCATTCATAAGCCTAGCCAAAATGTGTCTGCTGTCGCCACCACATTGATTAACTAACTGCCCTCTGTGGAGTAGAGCCAATTGTGGGATCCCTGGGGTGTAACCACTGTTCCCCACCTACTCTGCAAGGATTCCCTGGTGTGTTAATTAGGGGCTCCATATAATGTAATCAGGGATGTAGTTCCAAAACATGGGGAGTACCCATGACAGGTATCTGTCACCCCAGCATTCTCCAGTTATGGTTGTGGCAAGGTGTAGCACATTACAGTGTGTGGCTCACTGTGATATGGATTCCCATAGCTGGAGCACATCCATTAAGCATTGCTTGGACATACCATTAAATAGGTATCATCCATATGTAAACTAACTGAGTTACACATTTGTTTGCAGTATGGAGGAACAGCCGTAGTACAGTCTACATACTAAACACCATAGTACTTGTACATATCCCAGATGCTCCAGTGGTAAAGCCACTGACTGTCTCATGCATGGCCCCGGTTCCACGACCTGCAAGGGCTGTTACGTAATTCTGATGTCCCGAATAATGGATGTTGGATGCAGGTCATTAGAGCATGGTTAAACACATGTTAGCAGGGTTTTGCACTGATAAGTGCTGGTAAGCATTGTTTAAACATGACTACATGGATATGTGCAACACAGGTCTAACCTTTGCTGAATATCGTGCAGATCATGGGCAAAGCTGCCCAGAACCGCTGAAATGTGCGATATTTACCCTTGTATTAATAGTACTAATAGTGCCTGCTCTGAGAGATAAAACGACCACTGCCAGGAGTAGAACATGTAACCATGTACACAATCTTCACAATAACCTACCATTAAGCCACCTGAGATGTACCAACGGCAGGTGTGTATTGTGACAGGTTAAAACACAAAAGGGTGGAGTTTGGGGAAATGGTATACACCGCCATGTACTCTCTCTCTCTCTCTCTATATATATATATATATATATATATATATATATATATATATAATATAGAGAGAGAAAGGGTGATAGAGAGATATATGTCGATATATATGGATATACATATATATGCAAATATATAGATAGGTTAACAACATCTACACAACCATGGAGGTACATATAAATAGGATACTGCCAAATACCGAATGCTTTACCTACTGACGTGCATAATCACGAGGCTTAAAGACCAAAAGACCACAGAACCAGAACACTAGAACCACAAGTACTATTATCATGATGTTAAAGGACATTTATTTAGTGCTTCTGGTGCTGCAGTCCAGGTAGGTACTGTGTTTAAGTGTGTTTCTGATTGCTGTAGTGTGTGTAAGTGTGTATTCTGAGTGTGGTGTGTGTTTCCGGGGAACTATAATGTGTGTGTGGGTTTGCTTCATGTGTCTGTTTGTGCTATCTCGGAGGTAGATTATTAGAGTAGGTGTGGTGTGGGGGCACAGCGACCCACATTGGGTGTGTATGGGGGCATGGCCACCTGGCCATACATAGTGTAGGATGGTTTGTTTGGATGTGATGGGTAGCAGTGTGTCTGTGTGTGCATGTGTGTGTTCTGTGTTTGTGTTAGTTCCAGGAGTTTGACTGTCACGAGTTTGAGTGTTTGGTATTGTGGGGTTTGAGAGTCTGGAAACAGTAATGTGGTCATTGGAAGTGTGTGCATTCCTGAATCCGTGGGTATGCCGTATACAGTGGTTGAAGTCTTCAAATATGTGCATAACATGGACCATAGCAATCACACATTCCGCCATGACCGAACGTTATGAACAAAGGATATGGAGAGTATATATGTCTATACACTATTACAAATATGTGCTATGAACATGAGCCAAAGATAGGGTTACCACCTGTCCCACCTTGCGAGGGGCAGTCCCTCTATGTGCAGTAGTGTCCTGACCAAAATGAGTACAAATACTAATGTCCTACAATCTGGAGACATTTGGCATGTTCCATATTTAATGTAATTGTTGCATAAAATAGTCATCTGTATCTAAAATACCTACATGTAACAAGAAACAGGATAAGCAAGTAAACCGCTACAAGAATATAAGCTTTTATATAGGCATATATGTAAAGTTCTATACTTTGTACTGACCGTGGGTATGTGTCGGCCTCTAAAATCTGATGTGTGTCCTGCAAATGTCCTACTATGGCCATTTTAAAAGGTGGCAACCCAAGCCAAAGAGGTTCAGTCACCAACACAACTCCAGTGAGTGCAAATATCTGTGACAGAAATACACAAGACAGCTATCATGTTGCAACATTTCATTACATACCGATGTATTTCCAAAGGGATTGAAGGACCAACATAACCTGCATGCTATACAGGAACCAATTAACAATGGCTTAATGAATAAGCCTGCAATTACCATAGTATTAGTCTACTAATGGATAGGTCTTCAAATAGGGAAGGAGCCCTCCCACACATATCGAATAATTATAAATGCAATTCCTACACAAATGCAATTGCTATGTATACCCACCTACATCTTTTCCTCACCTGAAACAATTGCAATACAGACTGTAATAACATCACAAACATCCACTCACTCTATGACATCTGCAGAAGCCTTAACATACCTTGTGAGAGACACAGTATAATGGCCCTATGTGAAATCGTTGCTATTGTACAATGGAACAGACGCCGATGTTATAGGGTTTGGTTGCAATAATCCCGTATCAGACGGCTGATATAACAGCTAGACTCACATGTAGAACTACATCCTCTAGCCATTACACACAATCCACGGGGGCCAAGAAGTTAATATATCTCTGTGTGTCTCCATATAGCTGTTGCAATTCATCACAAACAACACATCCAGGCCGTCTTCCTCAAAGGTAGGGCAAAGGGACAACGCCCAAGTGGAGTATTCAATTATACCCCACTGTTGCCATGTCATTGGCTAATGGAGTAGCTGCACGGATGATGTGCATGTAATCATCTACTCCGGAACACCAATTGGTGGCAGGCTACCCCATGTTACTGATATCTAAGTATAAAAGGATGGCTTGTCATACATTCAAACCGTATGCACTTATGAGAAAAACATTACAACAGAAAACAAATAGGACTTATAATATTGTCAACTCGGGATACAAATAAGGTATGTATAACACTCAGTATGTTAGTGTATGTAGTACCTGTTCTGCATTAATTAAAGTATACGCAATGCATATAGTGGGAAAAGGTATTATGTAGTGATGTATTGTTGAGCATAGTAACGCTCATAGAAATTGTGTGTACTGCTGTGGGCCACAAGGTAAACACCTCATACACCACAAGGGATGCTATATAAGGAATTTAAACACAACAATTCCACTCCAGCCACTGTCAGCGGCAGGGTTTGTTCAACAAGTACGTGCTATAACAGGGGATAGTATATGTTGATATACTGTAACAGTAAGCATATGTATGGGCGTATAATTGAGAATAGCATATCTAAGGTGGTCCTGCTGTGTAATTATGATTTGCATTGTGGGACATTGTGGCAAAAATGTGAAATGTACAGTATTGTAGGTAGATATGTCTAACATTTTACATAGCATTACTGTTATGTTATGCAAACATTAGGTATGTCTATTGGCATGTACAATACACAATAACAGGATACATATGACTTGTAGTCACCAGACCGTATATCAGCATGATAGCTAATTGAAATGGAAGAGTTAGTCAATTATCCATGCACAAAGGAGATGTAATAGCTTCATAGGCTCATAGTTAGGTACTAAGCTTTCTGGCCAAGGCCATTCATAAGTCTAACTACAGTGTTTTCACTTGCGGCACCTCCCTAGTTTAGTGTCCTGTGCCTGTAAACAGCAGAGCCATTCATTTCCTGTGCCTCCGTACAGCAGAGCCATTGCAGAGATCCCTGGTGTACATGTCTGTCTCCCATCCACCCATCGAGGTATCTCTTGAAGAGTGCTAGTGAGGGTCCCTGCCTGATGTACATAGGAATCATGTTCTAAAGCATGGTGAGTGTCCGGGTCAGGAATGTATCCCTCCAGCACATCCCAGTCATCATTGCATTTAGGTACATATCCCAGAACATGTGGCTCTCAGTGGTTTTTGCTTATGTGGAGCATATCCATCAATATTGTTTTGGACATAGGCCTTGCATGTTCAGCAAAGATCACCTCTGAGTATGCGGTATGCAAATGAGTACAGTTGGGGTTTCTGCAGTTGGGCTGCATATGTCATCCTTCTGAGGTCAGTATTCCTCTTGGTGTGGTAATGTTGTGGTATTTAAAGCCGTTGCTGTTGTCTCATAAGGTACATCCCAAATGGGTTGTTGTACCCATTAATGTGTTTCATAAGTCATGAGTAGAGAGTCACAATGGCTGCCTTTGTTCTGGCTACAAACCCATTAGAGATTAGGTGGCCATGTAAAAGGATATCCACACCACCTTGGCAATATGGAGTGAATGCTATCTACTTGGGTTCTAAGATCCCTTATTACATCTTATGTATGTAGGGGACTACCACCTATGTGACAGTCTGCGGGTGATTGGTGTAATTCAAAGGGGATGTCTATGCACCTTGTGGTATGCAGCTTGAGGCCATGTTATTGACACCAGGTATCCAGCCCAGTGACACCCTTATGGAGGGTGTCTGTATAAGCTGGGAAATCAATCATGGCCCCTAGTTTGCAGTCATCTGCAAATCTATTCAGGGTAAGTCCTCCTGTGCTAGTCTGTACCTCAGAGAAGCATATATCAAACATGAGGGGCCCTATGACCGAGGACTGGGGGACACAAATTGTAACTGATTTACAGTAGGAACTAGGGTATGCTACCCTCACTGTGTGGGTTCTGTCCATGAACCACTTTGCATAACATCTCGTGATGTAGGTGTTAATGTGCAGGTGGATGTGTATGTTGACTATACCAGAATAGGGAACGGTGTTGAAAGCCTTTGAGAGGTCAAGGTAGGCTGTGTGGACCTCCTTACTCTCATTTACTGCCTTGGTAACTGTTTCAAAGGACTCCACCAGGTTTAGGAGGTATGGTCTGGCCCTAACAAATCCAAACTGGGTGGAATCAAAGGTTTGGAGGCCACCAATGTCTCTGTGAATGAGATCCACGATGATGTGCTCCATAGCCTTGCAGAACAGTCTAGTCAGGCGTATAAGGCAATAGTTCCCCTGTTCCATTGTGGCGCCACCTTTGTGGAGTGTGATGACTGTTGCTGTGTGCCATTCAGGGACCACAATGCCTGATGCAAGGCTATTAGTGAATATGGTGCCCAAGTGGGGAGACATTTCATTCTGAAGTTTGTGGAAATTGCAGCCTGGTATGTTGTACGGTCACATGGATGCTGTGTTCCTGGCTTTAGAGAGTGCAGCTTTGAACTGCATAGTTGTGATCACAGGGACTCTGCATCATTCCTGTATAGATATGGGCCCTTTAGGGTGTGAGAGGGGTGTAAAGTTAGCACTGAACCTATCTGCCAGGATGTTGTCAATATCAGTCGGCTCTGTAATGTTCGTGCCTTACTGCTGTATGTCAGAGCAGATGTGGGTATCGCCATCGAGAGCAGTGACATGCCTCTAGAATGCTTTGTGGTAGTCCTTGGAATTAGTTGCAGTAATGTTTACCTATCTAGCTTTGGAGGATGTGATAAGGGATCTCAGATTCTTACTGAGGTGGATCAGGGTACTCCTCCACTCATGGGATTGTACTCTACTTTGCAACAGTCTTCTGTTGTACATTATGTCCATGGCAGTGGACCACCAGAGTGGCGTCCTTTTTCTGGTGGGTACTGTCATGACTCTGTTTGGGATAGCATGATCCATGCAGTCATGTAAGTGCTAATTAAGTGCAGTTGTGTATGATTCAGCGGTTGTAACTGTATTGTCCATCTGCACGGGTGTCATGACGTTTACTACTGCTGTCATAAGAAGCCTGAAGTTGGCTTTGTAGAAATATTGTACTGTGTTTTCTGTCAAGTGTGTGGTGCCGGGATGTGGATAGCAAGGGTGATTAGCATACATTCAGATCTGACCAACGAGGAGATAACTCCAGGTGTGGAACACCAGTCACACATGTTAGTAATGACCAGGTCTAGGATATTGTTGGCCCTGGTGGTGGTGTGGATAGGTTGATCCAGGCGTTCGGAGGTTATGAATCCCAGAAAGTGTTGGCCTAATGTGTCTGTACATGAGTAGGTATCCCAGTTAATGGTGGGGTAGTGTCAGTCACACATCAGTAGTGTCTGTTTGAACCCTACTTTCCAGTACACCAAGAAGTGAGGACTGTTAACCGTGGGGTATGGTGTGGGATCTGTAGCAAGCTACAATTTGTATAGCAGTTATGGCCAGAGTTAGTTGCACTTAGATTACCTCTGATGCATTGTGCTAAGCAACCAGCCTGGAGGTCTGGATATCCTTGGGAAATATGGACACAACTCTGCCGTGAGTGTTCCAGTCCTGGTTACATGACTGAAAGATGTGGTATGAGTAATAGCCTGATAGTGCAGGGGTGCTCTCAGGAGCCTAGAAGCAGGTCCCAGTCACTGCACAGATATCGAACTGGTCCATTACAAGGAGTGCCACGGGTGAGTGCGTTTGAGATGAAGACGTCAAGCATTGAGTAGCATTACCCTCAGGTTTTGCTTGCCTGTTCCTGTTATGGTGGTGAATATGTTATTTGAACCGTGCCTAAAACAGGCACTATAGGAGCAGCAAAAGCCTTAGCCATTATCCATAATTCCAGGGCGGACAGGTGCAGGCCATCTGTGCCAAAGCATCGTGTTCTGTCGACCATGTCATTCAAAGCAGACAGATACTGGATACCATTGGAATGACACCAAAAGCATAGCCAATTGTTAAAGTAAATCATTTTGTCCTTGTACTGCGTTATCAGTCTAGACGATGGCCGAATGCTACTCAGGGCTAGGGTGATACCTGCCTTGGCTAAAAGATTGGAGAGCTATTCCATGTCTCTTTACATGTAGTCCAGGAAGGTACATCTCAGGGCATTCACACTAACATGGAGCATGACACAGTCATATTGTACCTGTTGAGGAGTGACCTGAGTGCATAGGTTATGTTGCAGATCCTGTTACCCAACAGGCAGTTGACAGTAACTATCACCTTGTGTAGCCTGCTGAGTGGGACATCAGTGTGACCGCCCATAGAGTCACCTATGACTAGTTCATTGAGTACGTTATATTGCCCTGTTGGCTGTGGTTGATGGGCACACTGAGTCTGTGGGCTATAAGTAATTGGTGTTGTGTTGGGGGATGGGGGCTGCCTGCATTTCTGCTTTGGAGTTCTCTGTTACCTAGACAGAGTAGTATTGAGAGGCTCTGCAATTGTTGTAGTCTTACTATGTGCTGCCTGTGGTGGTGGAGATCTAGTGAGACTATGTGATGAGTGGGGTGTGGTACAAATGTTTAACATCCCCACATGATTGTCAGGTACAGTCTGGGTTGGAGAGAGCTTTACCTCCAGCATGGCTAGATATGTGCATCTCCCACAGGTTGTAGTGTTGTATGTTAGAAGGGGAGTATTGACTGTGTACACAAGACAGTTTCTATATTGCCTCATGATGCCCATATTCATCATATAGACAGGCAAGAACACTGGGAATTGACACTTGGACATGCCTGAATATTTAACTATTTCCCACTAGATATGTGAGGAAAGTGTGTACAAGAGCTGTTTTACTCTAAGCAAGCGGAAAATGTAAGTACAAACAATGTTTACCTGTAGGTAATGAGGAGGATTGAATGCTATAGTAATTAGTAGCTCATGAAGTGCTTACATGTTCTGACCAAGTGCTGAGCATGAATAAGCAATACAGATAGGGTGTTGGATAACATAAACGCACTGCCTCCCCCAACCGGTACACAGTCACATATCCGTGAATACTACAGAGCCCCTGTAACCATAACTATGATGGTACAAGGTGCACTCAGGCTGCATGGGACCTGTCCACATCCCTGGTTGTATCATACACATATGGCAAAACAGTTTGCTCTACACATAGACATCATTTAAAACATAGCTTCATGTCAGTCTGTGAAAACACTGAATGGTGCACACCAACAGTTATCACAACCCACAAAATGGAGACACCACTCATAATTGGAGGCACTGCACTACTACCCTGCGGAGTCTGGTCTGAAAGTCCATGAACCTTAATCAATGTATATGTTGTTAGCAGTACAGATGTAGATGACAGTACGGATAATTTCACACTGCATATCATACCTGTAACAGGTCATAGGACATCATCACCCATACTGTGTTCCACCTACACTCAGTATACTAGATGTACCTTTGTATGTCACAGGAGTGTTCTGCCAGTGGACCGTTGACAGAACCGACACTACAAAAGGTGTCTGAGTAATATGTGCATATCACACCAGTGGCAGCTACAGTAAAACAGGGTTAATTCATTGTACTCCCCCTCATTGTAGCCCATACCACACAGACAAATAGGAGGCATCTGCCTATGTAAGTATGTGAATGGTTATGACCTAGGAGCAATAGCTGACTCAGTGTTGTGGACAACATACAGAAGGGGCTTTGTGGGTGAGGTGTGTGACATATGTGCACAATCTGACCATTGCATATTGCATTGTCACTGCTAGGTTAATAACCCTGTACCCATGAACTACCACCTAGGCAGCAGTCAACATAATGGGCACTATGTGTAAGGGATGCTGCTGTACAGTTTACCACCCTGAGCTACTGATGTCACCAAGCCTATTAGCTAGTCATAAGAGGCCACCCTAGTCATGGCAGGGTGACATCCATAAACACGGAGATCATTGTACAGCCATACTCATCACTCAAGTGAACAATATCAGATCACATATCACTTTTAAGGGGTATTGGCCATGTTTGGATGGGCAACACCAGCCTTCACAATCCTCATCTCCACTATGCAGCATGATGCCTACCCTGCATAAAGACATGTCCAACACTGTGATGTTGGACATGCTACATGTACATATCCTGATCTGAATTACATACATCATGGACAGCCACCGTCCTAGTACAAGGATCGCCACATGCTGGACAGATCCTTGTGCCATACACGTTACATACTCCTGCCATACTATGCAGCCCTGTCCAGCAAAGCTGCACATTTCTCCTCTGTCAGACATGGTGTGATGACCGCATGGTAGATGTATCATTAACCGTGTTGATCAGTTATGTGGCACTGTTTCAACTGGCACCAGAAACACAGCTGTCGGCTACAGCTAGGTAACCTTACACCCTAGGCTCATACATGGCCCAGGGCACACAGACTACTAGATGACCTTGACCATACATGCTATAGTTGATAACCATCCCTGCAAATACCATCAGGCTAGCCAGTGTCCCATGCGTATCACATGTGCAATACGTGGCAGTATGTTGAACTGCTGTACAGTGCTATGTAGATGTATATGGCAAAACACATGCATGTAAAGGCTTCCGTGTGCATGTCTGCATTGTTACAGGTCATGTCCGTTAAGGTAGTGTATGTATTTATATGTGACATATACACAGCATCAAGGTCGAAAGCATTAATGTGGACACATCCAGGCATGTGCTGATAGGTAAGAACACCAGTACAGGCAAACAGACATGCCCACATCAAGACAGCATCTCCATGGAGTATGAGCAATGTAATCAGGTGACACACATATATGGTGATAATATCCAATTCCCATTGGGTGTCACATGTGTGTGACACAAACATGTCAGTGGTGTTAGTGTCATGAAGATTTGCAAAGACAACTGTTTATATGTAATAAATGTGATACACGTGTATGTGCAGCTGTATCTCTGTGCATTTCTGAGATACTGTGACCTGTCTCCATCATTCTGTCTTCCAGATATGCCACGAGCAAGGCTCCCAGCCTATATCCACTTGGAGGATGAGGCCTTTATACCTTACCACCAAGTCAACTATGATGTCCTGTTTAGCCATGTGCCACAGGATGCACAGCAGCAGGATGACCTATGGCAGGAAACGTTGCAGGACGGTTAATGATGTGGGTGGCCATAACCGCATATACCAGCAGGTGTGTAGATACTGCACGGACCTGATCAGATGTGCGAAACAGCATGCAAATGCAATCGCCAGGGAACAAGGTGCAACAGGTGGTGGATCACCAACCCAGCCCCCACTCACATGTACCGAGGAGCTACTGGGCAACCTGGGGACACAGTCAGAACAGCATCTACAAACCTTAGCTGACATCGTGAAGGTGGGCGTCTCTCCACCACCGAGTCTAAAGTTGCCTGGTAAGTCACTACTGCACATATGACTATCATATCCCATATAATTGCATGTGTCACTGTACAATATGTAATGTAACATCATATGCAAAGCATGTATACACACATGCCGCATACTATAGTATGCTACTCTGTGTATGCACACATGTGCATACTCCATAGTATATCCTATTGTACTGGCGAATGTGTTAACATGCACATTGCACCTTGTAGATGTCATACAAGCATGGATAATGGTAATACTGCTGTGTCACCCGTATATAGGTACCACTGGCATTCCGCTAAGATAGCAGGCCGTTGCAGGTGAGACAATTATAAGTATCAGGCATGTTAATTCACAGATCTATTTTCCATATGGCTAGTTAACACATGTACACATAATGTATGGTCCAGTCACAATATACAGGTCACATCTGCAATCCATCACACTGGCTACCCATGTGCAATACTTACAAACTAAGTAAAACACTGACATGAAATCTCAAAAACTGTCATTGCTAGATGTGTGGACAGCTGTGCATACAACAATGGAGGTATTGTTCAATGTAGGAACATGTACTACACATCAGAACTACACTTGTGGGGTACACAAACAGTACTACACAGTGAGCTGGAGTATGGGCAGCCCACAGGATTCACCATTGTGGATTATGCCCCTGCTATGAGTGCACACAATGTGATGTGCCATCTGACATATCCATGACTGTAGTGGGCCGGCTGCAACATTGTCTCACTATTCCATAAAACATACCCCACATACCAAACATACAACCCTTTGTCTGCATAACCCTGGGGACAGTGGAGTATATGACATATATGGGTGTATGTCATATGGGACAACACAGACATGTGAGATAGACGGCCATCACAACCATTTGGCCAACACAGGTTCACACATGGTGATGGAGGATGGCCAGAGACATGTAGCAACAGACAGTAGATGTGATGTGTTTGTGTGTACACCCTGTTGTACATTGGCTACACATGGTCCAACTATAGCCTTTGTTGAATGGTTATATTGCAGATGTGGAACACTGGACATCCTACAAGCCTGTGCACAGTTTGTGGAGGCATAACTTCATTTGACCACATAAGATGTGTTGAACATCATGACTGCATCACAGCATGACAGTCGTCACCTGTACAGCATCCACATACATACATAGACAACCACATCAGGCCACAGATACAGTAAATTTCCCTTGCTGCTGTTGGACATCACTGTCAGCCATGTACCTCATGTGTGTGGTACACAAATGCCATGTGGGACATGGTGTATTGACAAGTCTGCCATGTGTGGACATGGTTGCCAGGCAGCTAAAATATGTTTGCAGATGTGCAGGGGTGTCATCCGTATGTCCTTTGGTGACCTGTGTCACACATTCCACATCATGGTTTAGTGTGTATACACCTCAGCGACATGGGTCACAAGCCATAGTATATGTATCGTGTATGCACACAGTCATGGCTATGCACTGTGTCTGTAATTCACACTGTATAGCAATAGAGATGCCTCATGATTCCATGCAATGACACTGTGTCTGTACTTCACACTGTATAGCAATATAGACACCTCCTAATACCCTTCAATGGTCATGCACATCTGCTAAATGTGCATTTTATCTGTAGGGCGGATAGACAACACTGCAATGTGACACCATTACCCCACTGTATATGTGACAGGACACCATTGTGTTAAACATGTATGCATGTCAATGCACACGTCAGCAGATTACATGTCATGCTACATGTTAATGTCAAGGTCATATGCCACACATAAGCCATGTGTATTATTAACCTGTGCTGGTCCACATGGTGTAACTCAGAGATGCATGCTTACTACCATGATTGTGTGAAATGCATGGCTTCTGCTATGACACATGCTTGCTGTTGTGTGCAACACAGGGATGTACAATAACTACCACTATTATTGTCTGAGCTGCGTGCTGTCTGCTATATCACATGCATGTTGCATGCCTTCTGTCAAATCACATGCATGGAGTGTGTGTGTGTGTGTGTGTGTGTGTGTGTGTGTGTGTGTGTGTGTGTGCGTGTCTGTGTGTGTGTGTGTGTGTGTGTGTGTGTGTGTGTGTGTGTGTGCCTGTATTGTAATGTAGAGTCTTTGTTTGCCTTCACAGATGATGTAGGTGCATTACCCTCCTGCAGTCCATCTGATGTTAGTGTCCCCACAGACACTTGCAGTGATGATGAACTTATGCTTGAGGCACAGGCAGGGTTGTCAGGGGCTGAATCAGTGCCATTGGTTGCCATTCCACCTATATCCCCCTCATCCCTCATCCCCGCACACAGATCTCAAGCCAACACATACCCCATCACCAGTGGTCATAGAGGAAGGACAGTTAGTGTGTGGTAGCTTGGAACAGGAAAGTGTGGTAGCTATGGAAGGTGTGTATTCACACCATGGTGTCAGGCAAATGACTGTAGATGGGCCACACAGGCAAGTTGCCAGTGCTGCTCATAGGAAGACCTCTGGTTGATATGCCCCTGCAGGACAGAGCACAGCAGCTGGTGTCATCAGATGCATGTTTCAGGCTGTAATGGTGGCACAGGCATGTGCTGAATGACAGAACAGAGAAGGGCAGAGGCTTCAGAGGGCTGCTATCTGTTCTTTAAATGACAAGATCCAGGTATTGACAAATGCTCAACAGCAGATTGCTGAGGTTTTGGACAGACGATTGGGTGACATGGTTGGAATCCTTGACTGTGGCATGACAATCCGCGAGCGTGAGCTGTCTGTGCTGGAACATTTGGTAGGAGTGAGGCATAGGGCACATGGATGTAGGCCAGCTACATCACCTGGTGCAGGTCTACTTGAACGAGCTACCTCACATGCCCGCTCCCATAGTGGCAGTAGCAGCAGCAGTGCTGTCCACATCAGGACACAGCAGGCCATGTGCACGTGGCCCTGGATGGTCCCAACAGGTACACGGTTCCAGTGGACATGTGTTATTGGACAGTACCCAATCTGCACCTCTGCCTGATATTGCCTGTGCAACCCCTGTCAGGCACAGGTCACGTGGCCATGGTCGGACACCACGAGCTGTAAAACCTGGTCTGTACAGTCTGGAACTGTCAATAATACCCCTGTGCAGACCAGACACATGACAGAACTGTATGCACACATACACGCACACACCAGAAACATCTGTAGGGCACCTCAACACTCACATGCATAACAACCACACATGGCCAATTAGATCACAGGCCCTAACCCACACACATGATGTCATCCTCTGGTGCAGCCTAGGCCCCTGGCAAACATTATCACCCTGTGCATATGATGATGCCTGTGCCACATCCCTGTCATCCACACCATTGGTGCAGGGACAATCTCATATGGTCTGATGCACAGGGTGGACAGAATAGGGAGATAAGTGTAGATTACAATTGTTGTGTACTGTTGACACACAGCAGACATACCATGTAGTACAAGTTTAGAATGCATTGTTTTCTGCTCACAGTATGTGTCTTGGTAACACCAGTAACAGCATGTTGGTAATGATGTCCTGCTTCCCTCCTTCAGGTCTAATTGCATGCGCTGTTGAGTGCCAGTGTTTGCAGCTTCCCATGTGTAAATGTGGACTACTCACAGGTATGTATGGCAATACCCGCATGCTATTCGTAGCTTCAACCTCACTGTTAGAAAGGCTGACATTCCAAAGATATCTACACATCTACTGATCCAGGAGCATGGGAGCTGTGTACTAAGCTACAGTGGCTAGAGACATGACATCCATACCGGGTGACATCACAGGTACAGTTACATAGGGTGGGGAGTTTACATAGCGGTCTAGCTGATGACAAGGGTAGAGGCCAGTTGATAGCTTGAGGCCTCACTGTGTAGCAGTAATACACATTCAAATTACAGGATGAGAACACAGAACTACACACACACACACACACACACACACACACACACACACACACACACACACACACACACACACGTATTCAGACACACAGTAACACACCCACACTCACACGATCAACGACACTGTAACACACACATACACACTTGATAGTGTTGAGGTGAGGACGCCTGCCTGTGTGGTAATCACCATTACAGTACAGTGCACTCACATGATGCAACACAGAGAATAAACATGTACAGGTAGTCAGTAATGCCTAAGATTGATGGCATCAACAGGGTAGTAGATTGCATTATCTGGAGGGATTAGGGGTCCTATCTGTTCACTATGGTAACATACATCCTCACTCCATGGACCAGACAGCCATACATACATACACACACACACACACACACACACACACACACACACACACACACACACACACACACACACACGCACACACACTGTGGAGTCCATAATTGAATGCATCTATGTCATGCACATACAGATAGCTCACATGTGTGTGATACACACCCCACCACTGCCTATGTCTTTCTTTCTACACTGCAGTATGTCTAGATCTCTACAACAGTGTACAGGAGTGTGAGTAACAATTGGGATGTATTCCCACCATAAGTGGCATATATGGACACACAAGCAAACACACATGGCAGTACTGTGAATCAAACACCTGCTATCTTATGATACATATGACAGACATGCATCAGTATTGCCCGCATTACAATGTGTACCAACGTTACCTTTGGCAATTGTGCTGATATATGCACACGGGAGGTCTTAAGTGTTACAGGTGTCAAGTGATTTACAGTCAGTGACACCCTGACAGCTGTGTAGGTTATATGTCTTTCCCTTTAATTAACAGAAAAATAGCTTAGTGTTTGCACATGTTATGGTAGGATGGCTTGTGACACACCTGTGAGCTGTCTTCAGCAAACATCCATCTGCAAAGATGGCCCACCACACATCCATCCATACCTGATGTACATCTTACCGTATTGTCAGTATATCACCATGTACAGTTGGCAATGATGGGGCTGCATTGCAACTGCATGTTGTAGTAAGACACACATCACCTGCAAACATCAGCTACTGCACACGCATGGTAGCTGAATGCACACCACTACATGTACATGTGTGTAGGTCCTATATTCCTGTCATTTAGCCATGTTTGTAGGCATTGCAATTGGTGGACATGTGTGATGACATACATGACACATGGACTGTTGTATGATATGATAGTTGTCATGGGTAACCAGTACAGAGGGAATGTTAACTCAGTCAACATTGATATCACACCTTATGTACTGTTAGCATTCAACAGCCATGGACCTACCTTCCATGTGCATATGTGTAATTGCTGTAGCCACCTGTCTGCACGAAGGACAACAACAGCTATGCTATGTACATATGTGTTGTGTGTGTGTGTGTGTGGCATGTGCATATCCACGGCAGGTACATGTATGTCATATCCAAACATGAGGGTGTTTACTGGTGTACAGCAACAGTCATCTGTTACTGCTGTATATGACCCAGGGCCCCTGTTATGTGTACAACTGACCTGGTTATGAACAGTGGTATCATTGCATTGCATAACACATGATGCAACTGTGTTAGTACATGGGTAGTCTGCACAGTTGCTGTAGAGCTAGGTACAGTTCACTGGTCATGGGTCACATGGTGTTGTACTAATATATGTTCTACCACATGTATAGATGTGTGTTGATGGTCCAAGGACATGGTGATGTCTGAGGGATACATCCTAGAATGCGGCTTTTGACACTGTGATCTGCACCTGACACATCTGTGATGCCTTTTGAGGGTGTACTGGTCAATACATGTGAGTGGCCTTCATGTACATGGGGACACCACCACCTGAAGCGGTCTGTACCGGTGTTATGGCCCACATGTCTGTATCCGAGGTATACGGTGGTAGTGCTATTGTGCACAACTGAGCCTTCAGCCAGGTGTTCCTCACTGCACAGATGTCAGTATTACCCGTTGTTGGATCTACATTGGGCAGCTGTGATTAGAGACGCTACACATCTAGCACTGTTTAGCATACACATACAATGCAGTTGTCCTCTAGGTGTCAGGGTGTTAACCTGGTCTCAGGACATTCGTCTATGAATGGTACTATATGGACAAAGTAGCCACTCCTGGTAAGACATCACCACGGGTGGTATTAGTGTGGCAAGTTTAGATTGGTACATCTAAGGTGACGGACAGCAGCAGACGTTGTGTATAAGACTGGTGTCAGATATTTGTAGTGCCTCGTTCATGCTAAAAATGACAACTATTGACACCACTGTGCCCTTCCATGTTTAGAATCAGAGTGCATACAAAACAGCCCTTTGCTACTAAGTGTGTAAGCATGCCCAGTATGACGTTGTGTAGATGGACACATAGTGCATTCCAAACGGCCGTGTGCTACTAAGTGTGTGAGCATGCCCAGTGACAACTTGTGTCTGTTATGTGCCTCTATGTGTATGGGCATGGCCATTGTAGCCCTGTATAGCAATAGTGGTCATCCAGTCAACAGATGGCCATACCCCACTTTAGGATGGATTCCTACGTTGAACACACTGGTTCACAGGTATGTACATCGTAACTGCCAGCATCCATGTTGATGTCTGCATTCCTAGAAGGTCATATTGACAGTCTTGAGAGGTGTAGTGTCTGTGGCGCAGCTCGTATCTATGTAGTATTGTAATAGTGGTCCATAGATTGGCAGTTGTCCTGATCACACCACTGGCGTGTGTTTGTCTCCCACTGCCTGGGGACAGGAATATGCTTTTACACTGCTAACACTCCATACATTCCCTATCGCCGTCTTTTCCATTGCTGATGATGTCACCCACCTAGAAGTATGCCTCTGGGAGTACTGCGACCCAGTAATTTCAGTAACATGTTCTGTAACTGCGTAATGCTGTAGTGTGATAAATTAGTTAGGTCTGTGTTCTAATCCCAGCCATGCCACTGTGTGTGTGTGTGTGTGTCTGTCTGCCTGGGGACAGTAATATGCTTGTAGACTGCTCACACTCCATACAGTCCCTATTGCCGACTTTTCCATTGCTGATGATGTCACCCACCTAGAAGTACTCCTCTGGGAGTGGTGTGTCCCAGTAATCTTGATAGTGCATTCTATAACTGTGTAATACTGTAGTGTGATAAGATAGTTAGGTCTGTGTTCTAATCCCAGCCATGCCAACTGTGTGGGTGTGTCCGTCTGCCTGGGGACAGTAATATGCTTTTAGACTGCTCACACTCCATACAATCCGTGTCACCGACACTTCCATTGCTGATGATGTCACCCACCTAGAAGTACTCCTCTGGGAGTGTTGTGTCCCAGTAATCTCAAGAGCGCGTTCTGTAACTGCATAATGCTGTATTGTGATAAGGTAGTTAGGTCTGTGTTCTAATCCCAGCCATGCCAACTGTGTGTGTGTGTGTGTGTCCATCTGCCTGGGGCCAGTAATATGCTTTTATACTGCTCACACTCCATACAATCCCTTTCGCCAACTTTTCCATTGCTGATGATGTCACCCACCTAGAAGTACGCCTCTGGGAGTGTTGTTCCCCAGTAATGTTGATAGCGCATTCTGTAACTGCTAGATGATGTAGTGTGATAAGGTAGTTAGGTCTGTGTTCTAATTCCAACTGTGTGTGTATGTGTCTCCATCTGCCTGGGGATAGAATAATGCTTTTAGACTGCTCACACTCCATACAATCCCTATCGCTGACTTTTCCATTGCTGATGATGTCACCCACCTAGAAGTACACCTCTGGAAGTGTTGTGTCCGAGTAATCTCGGAAGCGTGTTTTGTAACTGCGTAATGCTGTAGTGTGATAAAATAGACAGGTAGGTGTTCTATTCCAAGGCATGACAGGTGTGTGTGTTTGGCAGTCCTATCCTATTTGTTGGTATCTGTGAGTGGCTAGCTCCAGGATGTGTTGAGACGCATGTTTTGTTGTTTTCCTATATAGTGTCCATAAATATCACAATCGCCCAAGAGACTGGGTTGGCAAGACATACAAATACATTTGCCAGTAGGTCTGGTGAGTAATGTCAGCAGCCCTAATCTTACCCTTAATACAGTCTGAACCCATGTGACGCACATAAACACACTTGGCTTGATGGTAACACCAGTACATAATGCAGGAGGCGCATGTGGTTTCCTTTACATTCTTGTCTAATGCTTTGGTGTCACGTGGTCCGCTGTTGTGATATATAGTCTATATCTACGTATGTGTGTATGTATGTGTATATATATATATATATATACATATATATATATATATATATATATATATATATATATATATATATATATATGTATATATGTGGACATTAGCACACATAAATCTACATGATGGAATGCATGTCCTATACTGCTGAATGCCTGTGCTGGATGATCTATATGTGATAACCTCAGATGTATGTAGATCTGCCATGGCTTAGTGGTAAAGCACATTGTCTGTTGTGTGCAGGGTCCCAGGTTCGAGCCGTGAAAAGACTAGTTGTTTTGTTGCTTGGAAGAACAAGGGTCATTGAATATGGTGATAGTAAGTTGCTTTTAACCACTTGTGTGCGGATCTGTGCGACAGTAAGCAATGGTTATTTTTGTGGAGGCTCAGTATGGATCATGTAACTATGCATTAGAAGACAATACTATGCAAACGAGGTGGAAAATAGTGAATCTCTTTTATCCCCAGGGTGTGATGCAGTTCCCAAGACTGTATGTGTATAGATAGCCGGGTGCAGGACTCGAATATAGGTGAAAGCATTGGGGGGGTGTCAGGCTCTGAACATTATTTTGTGCTGTTATCATGGATACTGTATGTACATTGGAGCCCTGTGTCTTGGGATTGCTCCTGCCTTAGCATGCCTAAGCTAGGGGTGTGTCTATACCTGCCTAGTGCAATTGGGAGAGACAACAGCAGTAGAAGAGTAGTCAAGGTGAACAAGCTGGGCAAACAGGTGATAATTATCACAATCGGCAGATTACAGGCCCAGCCCTTCCCAGAACACTATGATAAAGTGAGCAAGCACCATACCCATGGGTTTTTTTCCACACTCTACACCACCATTGCATACATGCGGGGAAATTTTACAAAACAATCCAAAGAAATGAGAAGGGCTGCAGCAGGCAACATAGACCAACATGTGCAGGAGGCTGAGGGTGGTGAGGATGTGAATGCTGCCAAACCCTCAGTGAGGAGACAGAGAAGACTGTACAGACCCAGGGTAACCTACCAGGGGCTACATGAGCTGGAGATACTGGAACGCTATGGGGTGGACAGATACCTCCTACAGCAGATTGTTGAGCTATGCCACCCACATATGACACATATTCCAGCACAATACGTAGGTCTACACAGTGAAATGGAGTACCTGACATACCAGTACAGTGTCAGCTGTGCCCCCCTTCCAACATACACATGTAACAGTCAGGTGCACTCCCCCCCAATGCTGTGTAGTAATGTGGATACAGTCGTATGTCCCCCCATGCTGTGCAGAAATGTCGCAACAGTCAATGCCACTTGACAGATGGATACCCAGCAGACACAGCATGCCACCTATCAGTGTACAATGCAAAGGTCGGCACCACAGTACTGACTACCTGGACATGTAACACATGCTTCAGACCAGTTGTTTTACATTAGGAAGGTTTGTGGCAAGCACTGTGGTGGCAGGACAGGTAGCTTTCATCCTTCTAAGTTGGGAACTGCTGATTGAGAGCCCAGTGTCCAAGTGTATTAGTTCTGGTTTAGGCACGTGGGCTTCAAGCCAGTTATTTTACATTAAGAAGGTTCGTGGTCTGCACTCTTGTGGGAGAAGAGGCTGGACTCTGCCCTTCTGAGCTGGGAATTTCTGGTTAAAGGTTTATAGTGCCTGAATATTTGAACTGTATCTTACTGAAATTGGTACTCCTTGTTTGCTCTAGCATAGACTAGATCCAGGCCTGCTGAATCTAGCTTTGTTTATATGCTTGTTGTTTGTTTGCTTGTTATTTCCCTGGAAGCTAATTCCACCTAATACGAGGCTTCTGTGGATCACTAGTGATATCTGCATTGCTTACTGTACTTATTTCCTTGTTTCACTTGAAAGAAAGTTACTGTTTGTCGTTTTTGCATTTAGTTACTTGTAACACATTGCACTCAAGTTACCTGGCACTTGCTCACTAAAGCAATTATATAAGTCAGCACTAAACATTAAAAGCACTACACCCTCACTCCCCACTGGCCCTTATTTTCAATTATTAAGGAATTCCCAATATTATTCTAGCATGTCCAAAGGTCAGTTGTCAATCTCCTCTCCGGTCCAGCTGGTGAATCTGGGAATCTTGAGGCAATGTTATAACTGCCTCATGTACACAGACAACCCTTTCCTCCTCCCACATAACACAAATACTTGCGAGAGATGCAGCTATTTAGCCAAACCGGAGGCTGAGCTCTCTCAACTCAGGACTGGCAAGACCAGACAGGAGGAGAAGGCAACTACACACACCACAAAACCAGCCTCACATAATGCTACCACACCACTGAATCAAACACATAAACACACAAAGACATACTGAGGCTCTGAATAAAATTTACCTAAACAGCAGAGGCCTCCAAAGCAGACACCCAAACAACTGCTACCTCAAGACACCCCACAAGCAACACATAAACCACAAAAGCAGTGTGCAAAGCAGTCACAGCCCTTAAGGCCAAATACAACACCAAACATACTTGTCATAGGTGACTCCATAGTCAGACACACTGATGTCCCACTCACCAGGCTGAACAAGGAGAGGGTCACAGTAAGCTGCCTATCGGGCGCTAGAATCCGCCACATAACACAAGCACTCAGGTCAATCCACGGCAAGTACAAATATGACACAGTCATTGTCCATGCTGGTGTGAACGACCTGAGGCACTCCTGGACTACATGAAAAGAGACATAGAGGAGCTCTCTGATTATGTAGCCCAGGCAGGTGTTACCCTAACCCTGAGCAGTATCCTTCCTTCACCAAGAATGATGCCACAATATAGAGACAAGATGATCAGCTTTAACAATTGGCTTAATGTCTGGTGTCATTCAAAGGGGATCCAGTGTCTGTCTGCCTGGGATGACATGCTTGACAAGCCACGCTGCTTCGCAAGGGACGGCTTACACCTGTCACCCCTGGGAATCCGGATATTGACTAAGGCTCTTGCCACCCCCATAGTGCCTTTTTTAGGCAAGGCTCAAATTCTAAACCTACCACCCTAGAAAACAAAAATGGGAAGAAACTGAGGGTAATGCTGCTCAATGCCAGAAGTCTAAATCTCAAAATGCACGCACTCGAGGCCCTTCTCAGTATGGAGAACATCGATGTCTGTGCTGTAACTGAAACCTGGTTCAAGGCTCCTGAGAGCACCACGGCACTATTAGGTTTTACCTCATATCATGCGTTCCGGCCCCAAAACCTGGACCACACCACAAAAGGAGGGGGTGTATCCATATTCATAAAGGATACCCACATCTCCAGGTTGGTGGCAATGCACGAAGCTTCGGAAACCATCCAGGTACAACTAACCACAGGAAAAACTGCTCTACAAATTGTAGCATGCTACAGGCCACCCTCTCAAACTCAGAAACCCCACACAGCCTTCCTGAAGACACTGGAGGGTATAAATGTATCTCCAAACACCATCATATTGGGTGACTTCAACTACCCGAATATAGACTGTGAACATTACTCAAGCCCTAACTTTCTAGCCCAACGGTTCCTGGAGTTCATAAATTCAAATGCCATGGAACAGCTAATCACTGTTCCCACGAGAGGAGAAAATATACTAGATCTCATTATCACAAACATGGGGACAAAATGCTCCACATCGGAAGTATATCCCTCATTGGTGTGATCTGATCATAAACTAATCTCACTAGAAATCCACATCCCGCCCCCACCCCAAACAAAAAAGACCACAGTGAAGAACTTCTAAAGCAAACTTCACACTACTCAAGACTGGTGTGGTATCCTTCAAGGCCCCTGAGCCAGTGGAAACCACAACCCAAGCTGCAGAAGCCCTTACAAATGCCTTCTATGAACACCTCCAGGACTGCATGGATCAGGCAATCCCAAATAAAACCAAGACTCTTTCCACAAAGGGCAAACGTCCAGTCTGGTGGACCCCAGCCATTAACAAACTTTACAATAAGAGGAGAAAGCTATTACATGATAGAACAAAATCCATAAAAGGGAAGTCACCCCTGATCATTATTAGTAAAAAATACGAGCACTCATAAAATCAACTAAGGCCAATTTTGAGAGAAAAATTGCCATGGATTCAAAGGACAATGGCCTTTTTCAGCTATGTTAGGAACCTGGGTGGAAACTCCCAGATATGCTCAGAATTAGTCCAAAATGATACAAAAATCACCGAACCCGCAGACATTGCCAACATACTGGCAGACAGGTTCAGTGCAAACTTCACCCCCCTCTCCCCCCCTAAAGGAGAGATAACTATCCTAGCAGAGTGTAGCCTCCCAGACATCTCAAATGCGCAGGTGAAAGCTGCTCTCTCTAAAGCTAAAAACACAGCATCAATGGGACCGGATGGTGTCCCCGGCTGTGTGTTACATGAGCAAAATGAGGAATTAAACCCGCACATAAGGCAGCTGTTTAATCTCAGCCTTACCACAGGATACGTGCCCAAGGAGTGGCGTACAGCAACTGTGGTCCCACTCCACAAAGGCGGTGCCTCTACGGACCCTGGTAATTACCGCCCCATAAGCTTAACAAGTCTAGTCTGCAAAGCTATGGAGAGGATCATAATGGAGCTCATAAACAAAGATATAGGGGACTTGCAGACATTGGACCCGACCCAGTTTGGCTTCGTCAAGGGAAGATTATGTCTTTTGAACTTGGTCGACTTCT
Source organism: Protopterus annectens (assembly GCF_019279795.1). Taxonomy (NCBI): domain Eukaryota; kingdom Metazoa; phylum Chordata; order Ceratodontiformes; family Protopteridae; genus Protopterus; species Protopterus annectens. Next base: position 1,527,430,247 of record NC_056745.1, on the reverse strand, counting down.
TTGAAACAGTCACCAAGGCCATTGATGAGGGAAAGGCAGTCCATACAGCCTACCTTGACCTTGAAAAGGCTTTCGACACAATACCCCACTCGGGTATTGTAGAAAAACTTACCAGCTTAAACATAAACCCATATGTCACAAGATGGGTTGCAAACTGGCTTAAGGACAGAACCCACAGGGTTAGAGTTGCTGGCGCTATGTCAGACTCCAAGCCGGTCACAAGTGGTGTCCCACAAGGCTCGGTCCTTGGCCCCCTATTGTTCGGCATCTACTTCTCAGAAGTACAGGCCAACATGGGAGGACTTTGGCTGACAAAGTTTGCAGACGACTGCAAACTGGGCGCCATAGTGGAAAGTGCATCGGACACGGATATCCTTCAGAAGGGACTCATGGAAACAGATAGCTGGTGCCAGAGCCATGGCCTGAAGTTAAATGCCAAAAAATGTATAGTCATACCCTTCAGGACAAACAAGGTAACCCCAAGCTACCATATAGGTGGCAATCCACTAAGCACAGAAGAGGTTATCAGGGACCTGGAGACTCAGGTTGACAGTGGCCTTTCTTTTGACACTCACGTTGCTAAAGTGGTTAGAAAGACCTTCTACATTGCCCACCTGATCATGAAGGGATTCACATCCAGATCTAGTGAGGTCATTGTTCCCCTGTACTCTTCACTTATCAGACCAATGATCGAGTACAATGCCCCATTCGGGATGTATCTCGCCCGACATCTGCAGCAATTGGAGAGACCCCAAAAGTTCCTCACCAAAAGGATAAAGGGACTCCAAAATCTGTCATATGCTGCCAGATTGAAGAAACTCCAGCTCTATTCAGTCGCATACCGTCTCCTCAGAGGTGACATGTGCCTGACATACAAGGCCATGTCCAACCAGGAATTAATGGACATGCTCCACCTCAAAAAATCCAAATCCACCAAAACCACTAGAGCAAGCGACTTAAACCTTAGCACGGATATAAATAAGATGTGCTGGAGGGATAGATTTATCACTCAGAGACTCCCTATGCTGTGGAATAGAGTCCCGGTCCATGTGAGGCAGAGCACATCGCTGGCTCTGTTCAAGAGAAATCTTGACCTGTGGATGGGAGATCGTAGGTTTACCCCGGGAATCATCTCTGTGTCACTGCTGGACAGAGGCACAACAAACTAATGGGCACAGTATTTTTTCATATAAGGGGTGGCGTAAGCCACAAAAATTTGGGCTAGGCTTATAAATGCCTTAGGGCAGATAGCCTAGTATAAACCTATGAACCTATGAACCTATGAACCTATGCAATCCAGTTGACCATACTGGGCATGCTCAAACACATGAAGGTATGATGACAATGTCAGTCGACAACATGCAGAATGGTCTTACTGGGAATGCTCACACATGTAAACACAAGACAGCCAGGTCTGCAAACACCAGTGGTCCAGGCATATCTGCCGGTACATTGCTATACTGTTGGATGACTGTGCTGTATGGTATGTGTGTGTTACTGTCTATTGTCTGTATATTTGCCATGGTGTATTGGTAATTCACATTAGCTGTGTGCACAGGGTGTTGCTACCAACAGTTGCAAAGGACGATTCTTTAGTTGAGGCCAGAACAAGGCCATTGGATATGGAGTGAGTAAGGCACATTGCAGCAGTTGGGAGCGGTTGTGTGTGGGTTTGTGTGGTGTTAAGCACAGCTGACCTCTGGTTACAACTTCTTATACTTGTTTAGACTTCACATTTCTTTAACAGTGCGATACTCTCATACTGGTAACCAAACACGCTTACACCCGCTCGCTCCCTCACTTGCACATGCACCAACATTGGTGCTTGCATTTGTCACTCATGCTGGGTGGGCGTGATCCCTTGTGATGCCTATTACATCGGACTACATGATTACAGTATCGGGTATGGCTGACCATTAGGCGACGGCATGGCATTCGACTGTACGGAATTGGCAGCCTGTCCAGTGAGTTAATCATATTATATGCGTGTTCCTCATACAATCTGCTCCCATCTGGCTGATACATGGGAACCGATACTCTGCAATGCAGACAAGTAAATGTGTTTTGGGAACCACATCTATTTGCTGTGTCATGCTATTGCATACCTATTGTAGGTTTTCCACCTTTTAAATTGGCCGAGGTGAGACTTTAGGATTAACACCTGTCCCACTTTGCATGGGACAGTCCCTGCTTAGGCATATGTGTCATGGAAAAATAATCTAGACAAAGCAAATATCCTGATTACAGGACAATATTATATTCTACATTTCTCTAATAGTTGCATGTAACAGTTATTGTATATATGACACTTCTATATGTTATGTGAAGTAGCATAAGCAACTTGACTGCTGCTAGACTAAGCATTGATTTGTGCTAATATGTATAGTTCTGTACTATGCACAGCTGTAGGTATGTTCTGAC